>NC_069502.1:575268844-575533844 GCF_027579735.1 Bombina bombina
ATAGCGCCGCCAAATTTTGTAGCGCTGGGCACAATGATAGGGGTATTCAATGACAAAGATTTTTGTTAAAATACAAAACATAACAACACTAAACAAATCTAGTACAGGAGGAAGAAGACCCTGCTCTGGAGAGCACACAGTATATAGGTTAAGGGTGCAGAGACATAAGGTTGGGGTAGCTTGTTACATCAGTTGTATTTGCAGCAGTGAGTCAGGCAGTTCATGTACATGTATTAGTTTGGTTCGGATGAGGGATGGACGAGAGATGGTAAGCCTCTCTGAATAGGTGGGTTTTCAAGGAGCGTCTGAAGCTATACAAGGTTGGAGACAGTCTTATGGAATGAGGTAGAGAGTTCCAGAGGACAGGAGCAGCACGTGTGAAGTCTTGGAGGCGGGAGTGGAACGTAGAGATAACAGGAGTGGAGAGACGTAGGTCAGAGGTTCATCAAAGAGGATGTGATGGGGAATATTTCATGATGAGAGAGGAAATATAGTTGGGAGTTAGACTGTTTAGTGCTTTGTGAGTTAGGATTAATACTTTAAACTGTATTCTGGAGTGTATGGGGAGCCAGTGTAGAGACTGGCAGAGCGGAGCAGCTGATGTAGCTTGGTGACTTAGGTGGATGAGTCTAGCAAATGTATTCATAATAGAATGAAGGGAGGAGAGGCGGTGTTTTGGAAGGCCATTTAGGAGAGAATAATCAATGCGTGACAAAATGAGGGAATGAATAAGTATTTTTGTAGTTTTTTGAGTAAGGAAGGGACGAATTCTAGAAATGTTGCGTAGGTGTGAATGGCAGGATTTGGTAAGTGCTTGTACATGTGGGTTGAATGTGAGCTTTGAGTTTAGTGTGACCCCAAGATAGCGGACCTGGAGTGAGGTGTTGAGAATAGAGTCTCCAATAGTCAGAGAAATGTCTTGAAGAGGGGGGGGGGGTATCTGTATATATCTATACCTATATATAATCATTTATATATATAAAGGTATAAATATAAACTCACCGGCCACTTTGTTAAGTACAGCTTGCTAGAACTGGGTTGGACCCCCTTTTGCCTTCAGAACTGCCTTAATTCTTTGCGGCATAGATTCAACAAGGTGTTTGAAACATTCCTCAGACATTTTGGTCCATATTGACATGATAGCATCACACAGTTGCTGCAGATTTGTCGGCTGCACATCCATGATGCAAATCTCCCGTTCCACCTCATCCCAAAGGTGCTCTATTGGATTGAGATCTGGTGACTTTGGAGGCCATTGGAGTACAGTAAACTCATTGTCATGATTTGAGCTTTGTGACATTGTGCATTATCCTGCTAGAAGTAGCCATCAGAAGATGGGTACACTGTAGTCATAAAGGGATGGACATGGTCAGCAACAATGCTCAGGTAGACCATGATGTTTAAACAATGCTCAATTGGTACTAAGGAGCCCAAAGTGTGCTAAGAAAATACCCCCCACACCATTAAACCATGACAACCAGCAGCCTGAACAATTTATGCAAGTCATGATGGAGCCATGCTTTCATGTTATTTACGCCAAATTCTGACCCTACCATCTGAATGTCGCAGCTGAAATTGAGACTCATCAGACCAGGTAACATTTTCCCTATCTTCATTTGTCAAATTTTAGTGAGCCTGTGCGAATTATAGCCTCAGTTTCCTGTTCTTAGCTGACAGGAGTGACACCCGGTGTAGTCTTCTGCTGCTGGGGACCATCTGCTTCAAGGTTTGATGTGCTGTGCATTCAGAGATGATATTCTGCATACCTTGGTTGTAAAAAGTGGTTATTTGAGCTACTGTTGCCTTTCTATCATCTTGAACCAGTCTGCCAATGCTCCTCTGACCTCAGACATCAACAAGGTATTTTCATCCACACAACTGCCTATTACTGGATATTTTCTCTTTTATGGACCTTTCTCTGTAAACCCTAGAGATGGTTATACACGAAAACCCCAGTAAATCAGCAGTTTTTTTAAATACTCAGACCAGCCCGTCTGGCACCAACAACCATGCCACGTTCAAAGTAACTTAAATCCCCTTTCTTCCCTATTCTGATGCTTGGCTTGAATTTTAACAAGTCGTCTTCACTACGTCTAGATGCCTAAATGCATTAAGTTTTATGCTATGTGATTGGCTGATTAGAAATTTGTGTTACCAAGCAATTGAACAGGTGTACCTAATAAACTGGCTGGTGAGTGTATATTGTACCCCAAAAAATCAAATATATGTAGAAATATGTATTTCTGAATAAATAGAACATATTCTTCTATGTGAAGAACATTGGTATGTGAAATACTCATATTTTTATGTCAGGTTAGCGCACAATCGGGTTTAAGCTTGAGTTGGGTGTTATTTTTTCCCCACTTTTCTTGCTCTATTGACTTCTATGGGGAATACGCTAACATTATTGCAACATTGTAACTGGCCTTTTGCGTGCATTGGGTTAACGCACAAGCAAAAACATTTTAGTTTCAACTTGTAATAGGAGCACTGCCCGACCTGTGCAAAAACCTTACTTCTAGCACAGTTAGTGCGCACGTGACAACGTTAAATACCGCTCCACTTGGAATCTGGCCCTTAATTAGTTAACAATGTATGTAATATTTTCTTAATGCCCACAAATGTGTTTTGAATTCATAATTCACATTAAGATGTCCTATTGTCTTATTGTGGCAACTGCATGCAATAAAAGATCAATGAAGTTCCTTGATTAATCATACTGGGACTAATCTCTAGTATATAAAATGAAAATGTAAACCTGGAGATTTGTGTCTGCATTCACAATGATCTAACCAGTTTGTATGAACTATTTTTCTTTAGAGAGAATTATTATTTGTGGGTGGTTGGGGAAGTATTGCTTTGATTGTTGGCTGCAGCCCAATCTGCACTGAAACACCTAATACTTTCTATAGAGTTGAAGGCATAAGCTTTTCAGATTCTCTTTTGTGGATTTACTTGTCCAGTAAAAATGGGTGATGAATAAAAAGCTGGCATTCCATAAAAGAGAGGACTGTGGGGATCCTCATTAATCTGTTAATAGTTTTTTCTGTCATGCCTCTTCAAACTTTCATGTCTTGTAAAGAATGCATAGTGCAACAGCAAAGCCGGCCTGAACTTCCACTCCTCTCTGACATCAAGGCAGATTACAACAAAGCTAGTGTGCCCTTTTAAACTGTTTTTTGCTTAACTTTAGCCTGACTTGGGTTAACTGCTCTAAAAAGGAAAAATGTTGTTTATTTAACTGTACTTCACAAACCAACTAAAAGGCAGGGAAAAAAGCAACTTTTTAAAGGATTTATTTATTGTGGAACATTACTTGCACTGAAATAAAAACTCAGTACGTAGATATTAGTGTTTACATTTGAGGTTTAACTGAGGTGACCAGTATTCCAGATGTTAAAAAATACAAACTTGACAATGGTTCAAAATAATTTACAGTAATAAGAAATTAAGGTAAGAAAACGTAAATAACTTCAATTATTTCACTAAACTCTTTTTGTACTTATTTGTAGATTTATTGCAATTAAGTACTTTAATATTTAAAAAATGTATAAACTATAGTATATAATAATAATAATTATTGTTATTATAATAAAAATATAATAATAATTTTAAAATTATTATTATTATTATTTATTATTAATAATAATAACAACAACAATAATAATAATATTAATAACAAAACACTATAGGTAAATAAATAATAAAATAATTAAAAATAGATAAAAATGTAAATTTTAAGTAAATGGATTAGTAACATCATTGTCCTTAAATACTTCAAAATGAATAATATGCATCCTTTTAAACCTTTGGTTTTATTGTACAAAGCAGGAGAAAATATAGCACTTCTGTTCTAATTTTGAGAGAAGCTTTGGTTTACACAGATTGTTGCAGATGTGATAAGAATAGGAGCTATTGATATCGCTTGATTTGTTAAAAATGCTGAACGTTTGTAGCATATTTAAGATCCATCTGTTCAGTTTTAGAAAGCGAAGCACTGGTGATGAAAACACTTGCACTTTGAACTATAGTGAGGAGATATTAGTGAAGAAGAGAGCTGTGATTCTACTGGTCAGCACACGTATTTATCCTCAACTGGCCACTTGGATTGCTTATTTATATACTGCTGTATGTTCATATTTATGGTTTCAATATCACTACATCTTGTGGTCTCCTTTCACCATCTGCTTTTAGTTATTTAGAAAGAGAAACTTAAATATTACTCATGCCAAAATTATACTAATCAAAGTACAACACTATAATCCACAGAAAACAAAATATGTAACAGAAAATCATAATAATAATTAATAACAGTAATGCAACTGCTTGAAAACATATGTGAAACCATTTTATACACCACCAGAACCATCAATATAAGAAATAAGAAAGATTTTTCTTTTCTGTTAAATTATTTCTTTTGCATGCGTTTAGAATAAATATAATTATCTAAGGTCAGCATCAAAATATCATTTACCAGTTACTACCGTATTGAAAGATTCTAAAATATATCTCTAGTTAACAAATATCTAAACATTTTTTATCCTAAAGAGTCATTAGCATATATGCACAGGGCTAGATTTATTAAAGTGTATTTTGTAAATATGCTGCTACTGTGAGGCTCCTAAGGTATGTGGTCTCTTTGTAAATAAGAAAAGCTGTGTTGCTCGTCTAGGGGTATTTACTTTATTTCTGGATTAGAATGCAAGAAACCTGGTTTGCAATTTATGAGGAAAATAAATGCATTTTTCTCTTGTATTCTTTATAGGAAGAGTTTGGAATTTAGCTGCATGTACCAGAATTATATACATTTATCAAATACAAATATAAGATGTCCTGGAGTAGTTTATTCAAATCCAGATAATGACTGTTTACTACAATGATAATTTTTTTTTATTTTCTTATTTTTATAAGTATTTTAAATTATTTTCAAGTATCCCTAGTTTCCTTCACATTGTAGATGAAAAACAATGAAGACCAGGGCTATACTTTGAAGAGTAAGATGCCATTATTTTATATGTCATTGAGTTTGCGCCTTACTTCACGAAAGGTATTGAGCTTTTTGAGAAGGAACCAAATAGGTTTATTGTTATGGAACTGACAGTTTTATTGAATTTTGCCTACTGCGATAGCAAAGGCAGCAAATTTCATATTGCTATACAGCTGCTAACCTTATATAGCTCCTCATCTAAAGTCACTAAAACCCAACATTAAAATTGCCAAGGACATTACACATTAAAACTAATGTCAGCAGGATGTGACATTTTACTACCACATTTATGCTAAGATAATATCACACTGACATTTGAATTAATAAAGGGCTAGAAAATACAAAACAAATACACTTTTAAAATCCATAAAAATCTTATGGAAGCAGTGAGAAGCTTCAAATGGGTAATAGGCCACCTCTGCTAGATGTTCCAACATGAAGGTTGAGTGTTCCTGTCCAGACAGAGCACCTACAGCCTTTTAGCCTTCTGATATTAATACAATGGCTAATATGCGAATGATTAAAGGGACACTGAACCCAATAGTTTTCTTTTGTGATTCAAATAGAGCATGCAATTTTAAGCAACTTTCTAATTTACTCCTATTATAATTTTTTCTTCATTATCTTGCTATCTTTATTTGAAAAAGAAGAGATTTAAGCTAAGGAGCCAACCAATTTTTGGTTCATAACCATGGACAGCACTTGTTCATTAGTGCTGTCCAATCAGCAAGGACAACCCAGGTTGTTCACCAAAAATGGGCCGGCATCTAAACTTACATTCTTGCTTTTCAAATAAAGATACCAAGAGAATGAAGAAAATTTGATAGTAGGAGTAAATTAGAAAGTTGCTTAAAATTGAATGCTCTATCTGAATCATGAAAGAAAAAATTTGGGTTCAGTGTCCCTTTAATGAAAATAGATATTATGGATCATTGGTTAATAACTGGTTGAATGTAAGGTTTGAGCCCCCTTCGAGAGCCAGGTGCAATGTTAATGTAAATGTATCAAGTCACTCACAACGTCAGATAGCTTGAAAGATTATCTAGAATCTCTTCTTTAGTTCACACTATAAAGAAGCAAGTTCACAATAAGTAAGAAAAACTCTCCCAACACAAACATACCCATGACTCAAAGATGTACATATATAAATAAAATCACAATTTATTCAGTATCCAAATATTAAAACAAAGGGAAAAATATGGAAATTTCTAATTTCTTCCACTTTGACACTTTGTAAGCCCATACACAGCACATTATCAAATATACCAACTATGATAAAACATTGTGTAAAAACACATCACTGGCATCTTTGTGTAGTAAGAATTTGAATAACTGCATTATTACCTTAAACTGGTTATTGTTTTTCAGTTTGGATTGTATGGGATTTGTAGTTTTTTTTCTGGCTTTTCCAAGACCCTGTATTTGAGATGATTTTGAATTGACAACATTGCTTACTTATTCAAAAGTGAGGTAAGTATGATATTGTGGCCTAATTCAAGTGCAGTTTCAATCTTTATCTTTTCTTAGCCAAGAAGTATTATCTTATTTTCAGTTATAACACAGCATTGCTCCTGGACAATATCTGGCAATTGGATATTTGTATATTCAAACTATTTCTGTTTGTTTTTCAAGTCTGATTTTTATTTGTATATCCATGACAATTAAGACTGTTTTTTTTTTGTCATTACTGTTCTAATAAAGTTAAAATTTCTAATAAATTTAAAAAGGAGAAGGTCATTTAGTGCAGCCTCAAGGATCTGACACACAATGCCATCTATTAGTGTGGCCCTGCGCTCTGTGAAGAAGGCTCGGGATTAGCGCGGCTCCCCCATCGCACTATAGGTAAGTATAAAACTACAGGTGCAATAAAGGAACATTTACATTAGTTTTAACAAAAAATTAATGTAAATGTTACTAAATATTCAGTATTTGTTTATTGTAAACAAAACAAATACTTAGTTGTGCAGCAAATTTATATTCAGAAAAACTAATATTTCAGTATATTCGTTCTGAATAATTTGTCCATAATGAATTATTCATTGCTACAGAAATCTAATAAATATAATTTAAATGTGTCTGTTAATGTATTCTATAGTTGTGAATATGTCTCTGTTCTACAGGTAGGAGTCTGATTATCACCATCATACATACATTAGTGGCTGCATCTTCTTTTTATTTAGAATTCCTCTGCTGGAATGAGGAGGAAGAGGCTATAGTTATATAACCTATAACACTTGCTTGAGCATGTACTTGAGGATATACCCTGCTACCTGTTTGGACTACTTGTTTGTATAAACTCAATTTGCTAAAGCTTGCTCATCCCTGGATTATACTGTCTGTCTGCTGCTTGTATTAAGCAGTCAACATTTGATCATGATTAGTCTACAGGCTGCTTGAACCAGCTGCAGACCTATAAATCATCCAGTATGTTATCTCACATCATCCATACCTTACCTGTCTGCTCTCAGACATGACCTCTGTGTGACATTTAATTTTCTAAATTGAACTAAACTTAAAGATCAGCACTGTTGGTCAATGTCCAGTAAATATACACAGCATAACATGTATATACATTTTTAATTATACCTATTGTGTATGTATATATTTTTCTGATTTTTAACTAGAATTGGAAAAAAAATTACTCGCTCATATAGAAATCAGATAATTTTTTCATGAATTTAGACTATATTAATTATCCTTTCTATAGCTTTTCATGTGATCAGGTGATGAAAGCAGTATAATCATTTAAAACATGGATCTACAACTTTTTTTAAATTAAGGGGATAGGATGTTATTATTTTTTTATTTTTTGAAATTTTAATAATTTTTTATTAATTCAGAAAATACTTTCAATATAAAAAATATTAGATGAGAAGTTAAGTAAACTAGTCATTAGTAAGAATTTGGCCTAACTTTACAAATTATTTTTTTGTAGAGCGTCAACAGATTCCATAGCGCTAATAAATTATAATAATATGAATAACAGCAACAGCATAATATGTAATAAAAAACTATGTAATATAAAACTTTCGCATACATATGGACACAGAAGCATGTACATTTAATGACAGTATGGGCTAGATTACAAGTGGCGCGGGACAACTCTGCTAGGATTTTCATTTTTGCGCTTTTCGGGTTGCGTTCATATTACAAGTTAACCCAAAAAGCGCAAAAAAACTAACTTAAAGGGAAAGTCTAGTCCAAAATAAACCTTCATGAATCAGATAGAGAATGTAATTTTAAACAATTTTCCAATTTAGTTTTATCACCAATTTTGCTTTGTTCTTTTGGTATTCTTATTTGAAAGTTAAACCTAGGAGGTTCATATGCTAATTTCTAAGTTATTGAAGGCCGTCTCTTCTTTCAGGGCATTTTGACAGTTTTTCACCACTAGAGGGTGTTAGTTCATGTGTGTCATATAGATAACACTGTGCTCATGCACGTTAAGTTCAGATGAGCCAGCTCTGATTGGCTAAAATGGATGTCTGTCAAAAGAACTAAAATAAGGGGGCAGTTTGCAGAGGCTTAGATACAAGGTAATCACAGAGGTAAAAAGTGTATTTATATAACAGTGTTGGTTGTGCAAAGCTAGAGAATGGGTAATACAGGGATTATCTTTCTTAAACAATAACCATTCTGGTGTAGACTGTCCCTCTAAGTTTTTTGCATTCACGTACATGTATTCCCCCATAGAGATTAATAGAGAAAAAAGTGGGGAAAAAACCTAACACCCAAGATTGCGCAAATGACTTTGTCTTTTCCATTCCCATAGAAGTCAATGGAGAAAAATGTGAAATATTTACAGTAAATACATAGTTTAGATCTTTATTAAATATCAATATTCCATAAATAAGTTTTAGCATATCTTTATGTGTTTAATGGCAAAGGGCTTTAATGTATATATATATATATATATATATATATATATATATATATATTTATATTTATATATATTTACATACTGTATGTGTACATGTATATTAATGTTTTTAAATGTGTATATATGAATGTAAATACATATATACACATATAAATACATTACTATATATGTACACATATATAAACATATATATATATATATATATATATATATATATATATATATAACAAACATAATTTATGTAAGAACTTACCTGATAAATTAATTTATTTCATAATGGCAAGAATCCATGAGCTAGTGACGTATGGGATATACATTCCTACCAGGAGGAGGCAAAGTTTCCCAAACCTCAAAATGCCTATAAATACAACTCCCACCACACACATACTTCAGTTTAACGTATAGCCAAGGTATCTGGAAAGTTTCCTGTTTAGATGGGAAGCCATCAGATCTATTTCTGGAAGACCCCACATCTGTACAATCTGAAAAAACACATCTGGATGGAGAGACCACTCCCCCAGATGCAAAGTCTGGGATAATCCGCTTCCCAATTGTCTACACCTTGTTGAAACTACAGTCCAGGAAGTATGAACAAAAGAGGCCCCTTGAATAATACAATGATGATCTTACCACCAAGTCAGAGAGAGTAGAATGCTGGGATTTAAGAATATCAATTGTGATAGCCGAGTATAATCCCCGCACCATTGATTTAGCATGCAAAGCTGCAAAGGTCTCATATAAAAAATCGCATCCGATTCTGCAGTCATGAGACCTAAAACTTCCATGCACATAGCCACTGAAGGGAATGGTCGAGACTGAAGGTTTCGACAGGCTGAAACCAATTTCATTTGTCTCTTGCCTGTTAAAGAGTCAGGGACACTGAATCTATCTGGAAACCTAAAAAAAGGTGACCCTTGTCTGAGGAAATAAGAAACTCTTTGGTAAATTGATTCTCCAACCATATCTTTGAAAAAACAAAGAGATTCTGCTAAATCAGAGATTCTGCTAAATGCAAAGATTGAGCCAGTACCAAGATATCGTCCAAATAAGGAAACGCCGCAATACCCTGCTCTCTGATTACAGATAGAAGGGCACCGAGAACCTTTGAAAAGATTCTTGGAGCTTTCGCTAGGCCAAATGGAAGAGTGACAAATTGGTAATGTTTGTCTAGAAAAAGAGAATCTCAGAAACCGATAGTGATCTGGATGAATCGGAATGTGAAGATAAGCGTCCTGTAAGTCTATTGTGGACATGTAATGACCTTGCTGATCAAAAGGCAGAATAGTCCTTATAGTCGCCATCTTGAAAGTTGGGACCCTTACAAAATTATTAAAAAACTTCAGATCCAGAACTGGTCTGAATGAATTTTCTTTCTTTGGGGCAATGACTAGATTTGAATAAAAACCCTGTCCCTGAAGTGGAACTGGTATAATCACCCCTGAAAGCTCTAGATCTGAAACACACTTCAGAAAAGCCTGAGCTTTCACAGGATTTGTTGGAACTTAAGAGACAAATAATTTTCTCACAGGAGGTCTTATTCTGAAATTTATTTGATACCCTTGAGAAACAAAGCTCTGAATCCACTGATTCTGAACAGAGTCTGCCCAAATGTTTTGAAATAATTTCAATCTGCCCCCCACCAGTTGAACTGGATTGAGGACTGCACTTTTATGCAGTCTTGGGTGCTGGCTTTGGCTTTTTATAAGGCTTGGATTTATTCCAACTTGAAGATGGCTTCCAAGAGTCCTTAGGGGAAGGAGTGGTTTTCAGTTCTCTATTCTTACGAAAGGAACAAAATCGATTAGAAGCTTTAGATTTACCCTTAGACTTTTTATCTTGAAGCAAAAAAACTCACGCCCAGTAATAGTGGAAATAATAGAATCCAAACTGAGAGCCAAATAAATTATTACCCTGGAAAGATAAAGATAGTAAGCTAGATTTAGATACCATGTCAGCATTCCATGGTTTAAGCCATAAAGCTCTTCTAGCTAGAATAGCTAAAGACTAACGGCTACATTATGAGTTGAGGCTGAAAAAACAGCATTAAGAGGTCCTAACGCTGCTTTTTCCCTACCGCTGCTATTACGAGTCTTGAAGGTTTAGGGTCACCGCACACTTCTTTGGCCTTACCGCAAAACGACTTACGTGAACTTCATAAAGTCTTTTTTCTATGGGACTTCCATAGCACCGGTATTATGAGTCTGTCCTGGGAGGCCAAAAAGTGAGCCCTTTAGTTATGAGTTTTATGTTACAGCGTTGTACCATAAAACTCTTAACTACTGAATTTAAATGCGTTAGGACTCTAGTCTTGTCGGGACAAGACTAGAGTCCTAACGCATTTAAATTCAGTAGTTAAGAGTTTTATGGTACAACGCTGTAACATAAAACTCATAACTAAAGTGCTAAAAAGTACACTAACACCCATAAGCTACCTATTAACCCCTAAACTGAGGCCCTCCCGCATCGCAAACACTATAATACATTTTTTAACCCCTAATCTGCAGCTCCGGACACCGCAGCCACCTACATTATATTTTTGAACCCCAAATCTGCTGCCCCCAACATCGCCGACACCTACATTATATTTATTAGCCCCTAATCTGCTGCCCCCAATGTTGTCACAACCTACCTACACTTATTAACTCCTAATCTGCCGCCCCCAACGTCGCCGCCACATATTAACCCCTAAACCGCTGCACTCCCGCCTTGCAAATATTAGTTAAATATTATTAACCCCTAATCTGCTGTCCCTAACATCGACGCCACCTACCTACATTTATTAACCCCTAATCTGCCGCCCCCGACATCGCCACCACTATATTAAAGTTATTAACCCCTAAATCTAAGTCTAACCCTAACCCTAACACCTCCTAGCTTAAATATAATTTAAATAAGTATAAATAAAATTCCTATCATTAACTAAATTATTCCTATTTAAAACTAAATACTTACCTGTAAAATAAACCCTAAGCTAGCTGCAATATAACTAATAGTTACATTGTATCTAGCTTAGGGTTTATTTTTATTTTACAGGCAAGTTAGTATTTATTTTAACTAGGTAGAATAGTTATTAAATATTTATTAACTATTTAATAACTACCTAGCTAAAATAAATACAAAAGTACCTGTAAAATAAAACCTAACCTAAGTTAAAATAACATCTAACACTACACTGTAATTAAATAAATTAACTAAATTTACAACAATTAAATCAATTAAATCAAATTATCTAAAGTACAAAAAAACAAACACTAAAGTACAGAAAATAATAAACAAATTACAAGATATTTAAACTAATTACACATAATCTAATAGCCCTATCAAAATAAAAAAGCCCCCCCAAAATAAAAAAACCATAGCCTAAACTAAACTACCAATAGCCCTTAAAAGGGCCTTTTGCAGGGCATTGCCCCAAAGTAATCAGCTCTTTTACCTGAAAAAAATACAAACAACCCCCCAACAGTAAAACCCACCACCCACACAACCAACCCCCCAAATAAAATACTTACTAAAAAAAGCTAAGCTCCCCATTGCCCTGAAAAGGGAATTTGGATGGGCATTACCAAGCTAACATAAAAATAAAACCCACCCAATACCCCCTTAAAAAAATCTAACACTAACCCCTTGAAGATCACCTTACCGGGAGAAGTCTTTATCCAACCTGGCCGAAGTCCTCAACAAAGAGAAGTTTTCATCCAAGCCAGGCAAAGTGGTCCTCCAGACTGGAAGAAGTCTTCATCCAGACGGCATCTTCTATCTTCATCCATCCGGCGCGGAGTGTGTCCATCTTCAAGACATAAGAAGCGGAGCATCCTCTTCTTTCCGACGACTAACGACAAATGAAGGTTCCTTTAAATGACGTCATCAAAGATGGCATCCCTTAGAGTCCGATTGGCTGATAGAATTCTATCAGCCAATCGGAATTAAGGTAGAAAAAATCCTATTGGCACTTTTTACCAAAACTCTAAATTAGCCACTGGTAAAGGATATCATTTCTTAAACCTAGAAGAAGGATTAAAAGAAGCACCAGGCTTAGACCATTCCTTAGCAATCACATCAGAAACCGCATCTGGAACAGGAAAAACCTCAGGAGTAATCACAGGAGGTTTAAAAACAGAATATAAATGTTTACTGGTTTTGTTATCAAGAGGATCAGACTCCTCAATACCTAAAGTAACCAATACTTCTTTCAACAAAGACTGAATATATTAAATCTTAAAAAGATAAGAAGATTTATCAATTTCAATGTCTGAAGTAGGATCTTCTGAACCATAGAGATCCTCTTCAGAGGAGGATATTTCAGTATGTTGTCGGTCATTACAAATTTCATCATTTTTTTTACAAGTTTTAAAAGACCTTTTACGTTTATTAGAAGGTGGAATAGCAGACATAGCCTTCTGTATTGCATCAGCATACATACATATTTATCTTTATACATGTATATGTATGTGTCTCAATGTCAAAGCTATTTGCCTGCCTTTATTTTTTCTAACACATGAGATCTCCTATCTTTGAGCCCTCATAACTTTTTTTGTGCAATACTTTTTTTTTAAATAATGTTTATTAGACAGTGTTAATATGAGTGTAAGTGTACTTTGTAATGTATTTTTGAAGTGTTTTGTGCAACATTTTTGTTTTGGAAAACAGTTAACCACAGCTCTGAGATTGCGGTAAGGATTGAAGCTCCACTTGTAATATCAGCAATATAAAAATGGCTTGCAAAAACATAATTATAAAACCTTTTGCGTCCGGTCTCACTTGTAATCTAGCCTTTGGTGTGTTGCAGATGGGGTATGTTGGTGAAGCAATTTTGGTTGTTGAAGTGGGTGCCAGATAAAAAGCACTGCTTGGCTGTATTATTGCCCCTGGGCCTTAGTTTAGACAATTACGCTATAAAAACTATAATACAGAGCTGTCTACTATCCCATATATTACCATGGTTTTGGATGTTTTCAATTGTCTAATTTCCTGATTAAAACTAGGGAGTTCCCTAGCCCCACTCACAGCCTGCTCAAACCTGCCAATTATTTGCCTGCCCTACCTACATCATATCATGTGACCCTGCCATTCTGGTTTTACTATCACCCACAAAACATCTATGGGCCAAAGCCCACAAATCCCTTTCACCTCCCAGTCCTGGAAAACATCTGTGAATTGTTGATATAATAATTATATTTAATACACTGCTATAGGTAATGCAACCACTAATTGGGATTTATGCTGATGAGAAAAGCACAATACTTAGGGCCCGTTTCCTGTGAGGTGTAAATGGTATTGGACGAAGTCGCAAAATGAAAAAAAAAAACTGCTGTCCGCAGCCATTACACTTATCAACAGTTTCCAAAAGCAAATTTTCCATCAATACCATCACCAAACCCTAGTTGCCGGAAAAATAATTATGTGTCCCATAGAAAACAAAAGAAGCCAAAAAGCGCAAATTACACTCAGTTTCCATTGAACGCGCAAACAGGAAAAACACTGTCGGATGCTATCGATAATGTCTCAAACATTACAGCATATTGAACTAGTTGTAAAAAGGGGCTAAGAAGGAAAAATTAGAAAGTTCACATTGAGAAATTTAAGTTCACAAACAGTGGAAATGTTTTACTTTATGAATAAAATAATTAATGCTTAGCTGATAAATTCATTTATTTCATGGTGGTGAGAGTACATGATCCTTTACTCCCAGCATTTACTTTTTGCTACCATTAGGAAGGGGAAAAGATTACCACACCCCAAGAGCTCTGTAAAACCCCTCCCACTTCACAGGTACCTCAGTCTAACATAAAGCCAAACAAAATGAGGTAGGAGAAGAAAAAAGAGCAAAAAATAAAAGGAGCAGGGAAAAAAGATATGCAAAAGAAAAAAAAAACACAAAAAAACACATGACAGGATGTGGTCTCGTGGACTCTCGCCACCATGAAAGAAATGAATTTATCAACTAAGCATAAATTATGTTTTCTTTCATACAGGTGGCGAGAGTCCCTAATCAATTACTCAAGGGAAGTTATACCAAAGCTGTGGAGTCCATGGGTAATGAGACATAAAGGACGGG
Organism: Bombina bombina; assembly: GCF_027579735.1. Lineage (NCBI taxonomy): Eukaryota > Metazoa > Chordata > Amphibia > Anura > Bombinatoridae > Bombina > Bombina bombina. The sequence continues at coordinate 575,283,767 of NC_069502.1, forward strand.
ATTTAAAAAACGTCTTTATTTTTACTGAAAAACTAAATCGACAACCCCACAAGAACCGAAAAAGGGCATTTTTTTTTAATGCGCCTAAAATTTAATCAAGAAACAAACATTAATCAAGCTGAGACAGCAGCCTGAAAGACTTTCCTACCAAAGGCTGCCTTAGAAGAAGCAAAAACATAAAAATGGTAGAATTTAGTAAAAATATGCAAGTAGCTGCTTTGCAAATTTGGTCAACTGTAGCCTTATCTTCAAAGCCCAAGTGGCAACTCTTTCAAAGGAGGCTGACCTGCCTCCAAGTAAGCCTTATGAATCAAAAGTTTCAACCAAAAGGCCAAAGAAACAGCAGAAACATTCTGTCCTTTCCTACAACCGGAAAAGTTAAACAAACTAGAAGTTTGTCTGAAATCCTTAGTAGCATTAATGTAATACTCAAATGCTCTAACAACATCCAAATTATGCAAAGATCTCTCTGAATAAATTTTGGGATTAGGACACAAAGAAGGAACAACAATTTCCCTACTGATTAGTCTGTGACTGTCTGATTTCTGTCACATGATACAGGGGGCTAGAAAATGAGAGAAAAAATACATTTCTCAGAAAATAATCTACTGCTTATTTGAAATTCAGAGTCGGGGCTCCATGTACTAAGCTGTCAGCGAGATATTTGTCAGCTTTTCCATGTTAATTTCCACATGCGTATAGAAAATCGTATATACTAAGCATTCAGATCTGTAAAAATTAAATTTACAAGTAGCGAGTGAACTTGTATGCAACTCTTATATACAACCCTTTTTTAGAGCATAAAACTCCTTGCTTCATAAAACTTGCAATAAACAATAGTTACTGAACAATCTATTTCTCCACTGGATATTTTTTCTGCATCAACCTTTATGAATGATCCCTCCCCAGCATTTTGGTGGGGAGCATAATAATAAACAATATGAGCTATAAGATATAGCCTATAAGTGATATAAAAGAAGGTCAACAGACTTCAATTGTTACTCACTGTCGATTGTGTTAGTCATGGAGACATTACATTATTATTCGTCTGATGCAAATAAGGTGGAGAAGGCGGAATAGAGAAGCAAATGCGAGAAGAAGGAGAATGTAGATACAGTATGTATTCCTTCCACGGGTTGCTTTAGATGGCATTTTCGATAGAAAGGTGGATCGTCAATAAATTTTGAGTTTGTATGCTGAAATTGCAGATTTTCATGAGCCACTTACGTCATGGTCAATGGCCATTCCCGGACTCCTGAAGTTCAACTTCTCTTTCAGTTCAAGACTTTGCCATCCACTTCAAAAACAAAATTGATTCCATCAGAAATTAAATCAGCTCTCAACATAATTCCATTCTCTCCCCCCCTCAAATGCTCTCACTCAAATACAACCCACATAACCTGAAACTTAGCTCATTCTCCCCTGTTACTGAGGAAGAAGTTTTGGCACTTATACTGTGCTCTCACCTCACTACCTGTCCCCTTGACCCTATCCCCTCACAGCTACTCCCCTCCCTCTCTGCTCCCCCCTATATCTCAGACCTTGTCTCCAGATACTCTCCCTCCCGTCCCCTTCGCTCTGCTCATGACCTCCTACTCTCCTCCTCTCTGGTTACCTCATCGCACTTCCGTTTACAGGACTTCTCCAGACTGGCTCCCATCTTGTGGAACTCTCTGCCTCTCCCCACAAGACTCTCCCCTAGTTTTTAAAGCTTCAAGCGCTGCCCAAAGACTCTACTGTTCAGGGATGCATACAACCTATGCTAACCTTACTTTATAACAGTTCCACTCCTCCATTGCTATCCCCGGAACCCCCTTAGCATGTAAACCTAAGAGTCCAGCTGTTTGTAGATCACCTTCTTAAGAGCTGACTACAACAGTGCAACTCTTGGCAGGGTCCTCTACCCATTTGATCCCTATAATTGTTTTGTAGTACATCCCCTTTGTTTATAGCACTGCAGAATCTGTTGGCGCTCTACAAATAATCAATAATAATAATAATCTTGGCTGCCTTGCACTTTTTTGTGACAGGATCCTTTCAGGTAGTGTCCAGTGTCATTATTGGGATTAGTAAATCATCCTTTTCTCGTCACCTATCAAAAGTAATTGATGCACTCATGCATATATTCCCTCGCTGTGCCCAATTTTCCTCTGGAACAGGCCCCACCACACCTTCATTAGGAGCAGTCCTTGGCAGTAATTTTTTTTGCCACCAGAGGCCCCCACACCCTTGTCAGCAGAGGTATTGCACTGGTCTGTATCATGATCCCTATTACCGGTAACCAGGGCCGCCATTAGAAATTTTAGGGCCCCTGACTAAACCCCCCATGTGAAATTATGTGACATTGAAAGAAACATATGTGATTCATCCGGGACATATCTAATGCAATCATTACTAAACTAAACCCACAACTACATAGTTTAAACTAGCACATTTTACCTTTAAAAGAAAAAAAGAGATTCAACATTTTTCTTTCATGATTCAGATAGAAATTACAATTTTAAACAACTTTCCAATTTACTTCTATTATTAAAATTGTTTTATTATTCTTGTTTAAGAAGCAGTAATGCACTACTGAGAACTAGGTGAACACATCAGATGAGCCAATAAAAAGGAGGCATATATATGCAGCCACAAATCAGCAGCTAGTTCCCAGAAGTGCATTGCTGCTCCTGCGCCTACCTAGGTAACAAAGGATAGAAAGAGAACAAAGTAAATTAGATAATAAAAGTACATTGGAAAGTTGTTTAAAATTGCATACTTTGTTTTAATCATGAACATTTAATTTTATTTTACTGCCTCTTTAATTTCCAATTTATCACCAGTGAAGTCTCAATCATGAATTAATTTGACTTTAATGTCTCTTCAAGTTATGCAACCATTTAGGGGCAAGGCCATAGAACAATCTTATGCTACCCCTGTACTCTGCATACCCGCAGACCCTAAAACCTCAGTTCTATAAAATGCTCTTTTTTGTTAGATCATTTTATTTCTAACAATACTTAATACAATTACTTAATACATAGGTAAACTTGTGCTTTTCTGCCACTTCAGATGAGGATACAGCTGGTGAGCAAATGAAAAGCAGGCATACATGAGTATGCTCCCCTCCACAGGTTGTATCCTCATCTGAAGCAGAATGGTGTTGCAGCAGTGCAAACAAAAGTTGTCTGCTATACATTTCATTCAATACTTAAAGGGACATTAAACCCAAACATTTTCTTTCATGATTCAGATATAAAATACAATTTTTAACAACATTCCAATTTACTTCTATTATCTAATTTGCTTCATTATTTAGATATTTTGTTAAAGAAATAGCAATGCACATGGGTGAGCCAATCACATTAGGCATCTATGTGCAGCCACCAATCAGAAGCTACTGAGCCTATTTATATATGCTTTTCAGGAAAGAATATCAAGAGAATGAAGCAAATTAGACAATAGAAGTAAATTAGAAAGTTGTTTAAAATGGTATTCTCCATCGGAATCATGAAATACATTTTTGAGTTTAATGTCCCTTTAATTTGTTTCTGTCACAGTATATAAAACTTACTCTGGGTTAGGACACTGAAAAGCAGGTCTTATGGAGTTTTGGGTTGTACCATGTCTTGACAACCAAATAGTAATATTTGTGTGCACAACTATGAAATAAAAACATGCTATTAAGAAATTGAATTTTTATTTCCATTTGCACTGTTCTTTAAACATAGAAACATAGATATTGACGGCAGATAAGAGCCATAGGCCCAGCAAGTCTGCCCCACCTTACCTAACAGTATAAACTTATCTAGTTCGTAGGATAGCCCTATGCTTGTCCCATGCATTTTTAAAGTCCCCCACAGTGTTTGTTGCTACTACCTCTTGAGGAAGTTTATTCCATAAATCAATCACTCTTTCTGTAAAGAAGTGCTTCCTCAAATTACTTCTGAATCTACTACCCTTTAGCTTGAGCTCATGACCCCTTGTTCTTGAATTTTCCATTTTATGTAAAATACCCACAGCCTCAGTTTTACTAAACCCTTTAATGTACTTGAAAGTTGCTATCATATCACCTCTTTCCCTTCTCTCCTCTAAGGGAAAGAGGTGATATGATAGCAACTTATATATTTTGTTTAACTGAAGATATATTTTCTGCTGAGTTTACCCAATATGAATTAGCTTTGCAAATGTAGCTTTTTTTTTTTTTGCATTCTGCAATGCTTACAGTGTTTTGCTACCCTGCAACTGTTTGTCTCTAGGAATCATGTGGACAATATATATATATATATATATATATATATATATATATATGTATATATATAGATATATATACAGTATATTTTATTTATTGTAAGGATATTTTGACAAAATGAAAATCACATTATATATATTGTATTTTGTCAAAATATGCTTACATTAAAAAGTGTCCTCAAAATAAATTTGCTGGAGGGACAGTCACCCATACCTTCTACTCCAGCGTGCCACACAGGACTGGCTTCAAACTTGCAGAGCATCTATAGAGGGGGGGAGGGACAAGGGAGGTGGTACCAAAGCCTAACTTTTCAGAGCTCAACTGTAAGTGACATTGCGGTTGCCATCCCTTCTGACCTCTCCACTTGACCGGCATGATTGTTATCAGTTTGACACGGATGGGGGATGGGGGGGGGGGGATCCGAAAAATCTGTCAAATCTTTGCAGTTTGACTTGGAGGGCTGAGCGTTGTGTTTGCTGTCGCCTGAGCTGTAAACAAACATCCCAGTCAGATTTAGCGGCTGCAACCCCTGCAGTACTTCTGATGCACCGTACTTAGAATCCGCCTGAAATAACACTCTCCACACTGCAGCTGCCCCTGCCAGCCCACCGGCTACCGGCCCACAGGGATTTGTCCCGGTATCCCAGTGGCCCAATCCGACCCGGTCTATGTCTAGGGCAGCACTAAATGTTACATATATCAATCAATTTAAAGATGTGCTTAAAACCAAACATTTTTTTCCTTAAATTCAATGTTTATTTGTTTTGTGACCTACATAACTCCTTTGTCACAGGTAAGGAGTGCTGGCCTTAAATCTAACTTCTATAGTGTAAGGTTGGGTTACCATAGCAACAAACTTGTTATGACACAATTTTCCAGAAACATAGTGTCAGATGGAAGCGTTAACTCAATGTTAACTTGAACATACACAAAAAGACCGACTGCACGCACTGCACAAAATATTTAAATGGAAACATAGCACTAAACTACTTTTAGCTGTCAGCAATTTTGGAGGCTTACGGTTCCATTTTTAATGACTCAATGGAAATTAACTCTTTGTATTGAAGGATATTTACTTAAAAATATATAATGAAAATGTGATGTGAAGTAAAATATCTGTAACTGTTGCTATAAATTATAGATTATGGGGTAAATTTATTAAAGTGCAAACGGACATGATACAATGTAGCGTATCATGTCCTCCGCACATCGATAAATGTCGACAGCATACGCTGTCGGCATTTATCATTGCACCAGCAGTTCTTGTGAACTGCTGGTGCAATGCCGCCCCCTGCAGATTCGCGGACAATCGGCCACTAGCAGGGGGTGTCAATCAACCCGATCGTATTCGATCGGGTTGATTTCTGTCCCCCACTTCAGAGCAGGCAGACAGGTTATGGAGCAGCGGTCTTTAGACAGCTGCTTCATAACTTCTGTTTCCGGCGAGCCTTCAGGCTTAATAAATTGACCCCTACAAGTGTAGCACAAAATATTGCTTTCGCTAAAGTGATATTTGCACTCCACTTTGTAATACCAGCGCATGCAAATGTCTCATGAGAGCGTGCCTTCATAGGCTTCAATGGGAGCCTCGTTCTCATGCCATGAGACATGGCATGAGAACGTAGAGCAGTGATGGGCAGCCAATATAAATATATATGAATATATACATATATATTTACAGGGAACACACACCGCTAGATTTGGAGTTTTTTCGGTAACGACCCGAAAAACTAATGCCGGCTTTTTTCTGGCTGCACCATAAAAATTACTCTGGTATTGAGAGCCCACATAAAGGCTGCGTTAGGCTCCAAAAAAGGAGCGTAGAGCATTTTTAACGCAGCTTCAACTCTCAATACCAGAGTTGCTTACGGACGCGGCCAGCCTCAAAAACGTGCTCGTGCACGATTCCCCCATAGGAAACAATGGGGCTGTTTGAGCTGAAAAAAAACCTAACACCTGCAAAAAAGCTGCGTTCAGCTCTTAACGCAGCCCCATTGTTTGCTATGGGGAAACGCTTCCTATGTCTGCACCTAACACTCTAACATGTACCCCGAGTCTAAACACCCCTAACCTTACACTTATTAACCCCTAATCTGCCGCCCCCGCTATCGCTGACACCTGCATTTTATTTTTAACCCCTAATCTGCCGCTCCGTAAACTGCCGCTACTTACATTATCCCTATGTACCCCTAATCTGCTGCCCCTAACACCGCTGACCCCTATATTATATTTATTAACCCCTAATCTGCCCCCCACAATGTCGCAGCCAGCTACCTACAATAATTAACCCCTAATCTGCCGACCGCAAAGCGATGCCACCTACGTTATCCTTATGTACCCCTAATCTGCTGCCCCTAACACCGCCGACCCCTGTATTATATTTATTAACCCCTAATCTGCCCCCCACAATGTCGCCTCCACCTGCCTACACTTATTAACCCCTAATCTGCCGACCGGAGCTCACCGCTATTCTAATAAATGTATTAACCCCTAAAGCTAAGTCTAACCCTAACACTAACACCCCCCTAAATTAAATATAATTTACATCTAACGAAATTAATTAACTCTTATTAAATAAATTATTCCTATTTAAAGATAAATACTTACCTGTAAAATAAATCCTAATATAGCTACAATATAAATTATAATTATATTATAGCTATTTTAGGATTAATATTTATTTTACAGGTAACTTTGTATTTATTTTAACCAGGTACAATAGCTATTAAATAGTTAAGAACTATTTAATAGCTAAAATAGTTAAAATAATTACAAAATTACCTGTAAAATAAATACTAACCTAAGTTACAATTAAACCTAACACTACACTATCAATAAATTAATTAAATAAACTACCTACAATTACCTACAATTAACCTAACACTACACTATCAATAAATTAATTAAATACAATTCCTACAAATAAATTCAATTAAATAAACTAGCTAAAGTACAAAAAATAAAAAAGAACTAAGTTACAAAAAATAAAAAAATATTTACAAACATAAGAAAAATATTACAACAATTTTAAACTAATTACACCTACTCTAAGCCCCCTAATAAAACAACAAAGCCCCCCAAAATAAAAAATGCCCTACCCTATCCTAAATTACTAACGTTAAAAGCTCTTTTACCTTACCAGCCCTGAACAGGGCCCTTTGCGGGGCATGCCCCAAGAAGTTCAGCTCTTTTGCCTGTAAAAAAAAACATACAATACCCCCCCCCAACATTACAACCCACCACCCACATACCCCTAATCTAACCCAAACCCCCCTTAAATAAAGCTAACACTAAGCCCCTGAAGATCTTCCTACCTTGTCTTCACCTCACCGGGTATCACCGATCAGTCCTGGCTCCGATATCTTCATCCAACCCAAGCGGGGGCTAGACCGCTGAAGAAGTCCAGAAGAGGGTCCAAAGTCTTCATCCTATCCGGGAAGAAGAGGCGATCCGGACCGGTATGTGGGTGGTGGGTTGTAATGTTGGGGGGGGTATTGTATGTTTTTTTTTACAGGCAAAAGAGCTGAACTTCTTGGGGCATGCCCCGCAAAGGGCCCTGTTCAGGGCTGGTAAGGTAAAAGAGCTTTTAACTTTAGTAATTTAGAATAGGGTAGGGCATTTTTTATTTTGGGGGGCTTTGTTGTTTTATTAGGGGGCTTAGAGTAGGTGTAATTAGTTTAAAATTGTTGTAATATTTTTCTTATGTTTGTAAATATTTTTTTATTTTTTGTAACTTAGTTCTTTTTTATTTTTTGTACTTTAGCTAGTTTATTTAATTGTATTTATTTGTAGGAATTGTATTTAATTAATTTATTGATAGTGTAGTGTTAGGTTAATTGTAGGTAATTGTCGGTAGTTTATTTAATTAATTTATTGATAGTGTAGTGTTAGGTTTAATTGTAACTTAGGTTAGTATTTATTTTACAGGTAATTTTGTAATTATTTTAACTATTTTAGCTATTAAATAGTTCTTAACTATTTAATAGCTATTGTACCTGGTTAAAATAAATACAAAGTTACCTGTAAAATAAATATTAATCCTAAAATAGCTATAATATAATTATAATTTATATTGTAGCTATATTAGGATTTATTTTACAGGTAAGTATTTATCTTTAAATAGGAATAATTTATTTAATAAGAGTTAATTAATTTCCTTAGATGTAAATTATATTTAACTTAGGGGGGTGTTAGTGTTAGGGTTAGACTTAGCTTTAGGGGTTAATACATTTATTAGAGTAGCGGTGAGCTCCAGTCAGCAGATTAGGGGTTAATAATTGAAGTTAGGTGTCGGCGATGTTAGGGAGGGCAGATTAGGGGTTAATACTATTTATTATAGGGTTAGTGAGGCGGATTAGGGGTTAATAACTTTATTATAGTAGCGCTCAGGTCCGCTCGGCAGATTAGGGGTTAATAAGTGTAGGCAGGTGGAGGCGACGTTGAGGGGGGCAGATTAGGGGTTAATAAATATAATATAGGGGTCGGCGGTGTTAGGGGCAGCAGATTAGGGGTACATAAGTATAACGTAGGTGGCGGCGCTTTGCGGTCGGCAGATTAGGGGTTAATTATTGTAGGCAGGTGGCGGCGACATTGTGGGGGGCAGATTAGGGGTTAATAAATATAATACAGGGGTCGGCGGTGTTAGGGGGAGCAGATTAGGGGTACATAAGGATAACGTAGGTGGCGGTTGGCAGATTAGGGGTTAAAAAAATGTATTCACGTGTCGGAGATGTGGGGGGACCTCGGTTTAGGGGTACATAGGTAGTTTATGGGTGTTAGTGTACTTTAGAGTACAGTAGTTAAGAGCTTTAGAAACCGGCGTTAGCCCAGAAAGCTCTTAACTACTGACTTTTTTCCTGCGGCTGGAGTTTTGTCGTTAGATGTCTAACGCTCACTTCAGAAACGACTCTAAATACCGGAGTTAGAAAGATCCCATTGAAAAGATAGGATACGCAATTGACGTAAGGGGATCTGCGGTATGGAAAAGTCGCGGCTGAAAAGTGAGCGTTAGACCCTATTTTGAGTGACTCCAAATACCGGCGGTAGCCTAAAACCAGCGTTAGGAGCCTCTAACGCTGGTTTTCACGGCTACCGCCAAACTCCAAATCTAGGTCACAGTTTCCATAGAGCACAATGTAGAGGCACTTTTCAATGCCGTTTTTTTCTAATACCCCACCCGCCAACTTTAGCCCCCAAAAAGTGCAGTTTTTAAAGAAAAAAAAAGGGCATTTGGTTGACATTTATAAAATTTACCAGAGATCTGATCTCTGGTTAATTTTATAAGTACTAATTACCTTAACAAGCCACTTGTAGTGGCTGGTTATTTATTGCGTGCCCGCAAATGGGCAAATTTGCCCTCCACTTGTAATCTAGCCCTATATTTGCTACAAGAGTGTTTATGTTATGCAATAATATGGGTCCTGGGTTTTAAATAACACCACTATTGTGCGAAAGTATTTACAAGTCGCACCTCAATTATAAGCAGGGTACGCTTATGGGAATTGACTAAAATTAGGATCTATACTTAGAACCAGAATTGGTATATATATGACACCATTTCATCTTGGGCAGAAACAGCAGGTTACCCGTAATAACGGTTTTGCTCCTCAAGATATTTGTCAATCATATACAAAAATTGATAAAATTTATTTTACTGCTGCAAAAATCTAGCCAAAATCTAATCATATTGACACCAATAAAGGTCCATATTGAGGACTGCAAAATACGTACACCAGTCAGAGGTCTATTAAATATTCAAGCAGTAGCTGCATTCCAACGATATCGTTGCTCTTAAAGACACAGTCCACAAGATTTTTATAATGTTTACATCAGCTTAACTTATCGCCCTCCACTGCCACAGTCATGTACCCCAACTCCCAGGTAGCGGAGACTCAGGATCAGCCTGCAGAGCACATGGAGGTAGCTGGGGTAAAGACCCACAGGGGTAATTGTGGGCAAAGGCCAAAACCCGTTACATTTGGAGACACTGCTGAGATAAATTGGGGTACACCCAGTAAGGATACATTAATTCCCCGGCCCACACTCCCAATTGTAACAGATTGGGCCCAGCAACAGAAGGTAACATTGCATCATGCAGTGATGATATGCCAGGTACCTCCCTATAGTGAGATAAAACATGTCACCAAGTGCGTAGAGATTGTACTGGGAATAGAGATGGCTACCATCAGAGATATCCTGCATGATTCATATGGTCAAACTTACATGTTAGTATATTCCCATGCAGATTTGAGAGGCCGTCATAGGCCTACATGTCTATACCTTCTTGAAGCAGCTCCTGAAGGATGACGCTTAGTGTATGCTCTCCCTGATAAGGAGGAAGGGGTTACACTGCAGCAACCCTCCAGTATAGGCCAAAGAGACTTTAATGTATCAAGTTATTCCCAGATTCTGTCCCCTTTGTCAGAGAAACCCACCAGGAGATTACCGGTTACCCCTGTAGAGACTGGGGCCATCCCCAAATGAAATGTCTACTTTTGCAGTGTGCAAGGGACAACTGCCCCTAAGACCCCAGATCTAGTGGTTCCCTCATCTCCAACATCCCCAAAACCAGGCGATCCCTATTGAGAGCCACAAGTACAGGAGAGAGTAACATATTTGAAATACTGCAGGAACTCTCAGAAGCCATAGTAACAGCTACCCATACCCACAGTTACCGTAAGCTGAAAGTGTTTTCTGGGAATCAGCCTGTTCCTGCCGGGGAGGAACCCTTTAAGGCCTGGAAGGATAATGCTGTACAATTATTGGAAGAATGGTCTTGTACGGATAACATAAAAAAACAACGGATAATGGAGAGTCTTCGTTTCCCAGCTACAAATATGATAAGGCTGTTTAGGGGAGTGAATGAACAAGCTACCGCACAAGATTACCTGAAAGTTTTGCAGGATGCGTATGGAAAATCTGAGGACTCTGATGATCTATTAATCAAGTTCCTAGCCACTAAACAGAAGGAACATGAGAAAGCTTCAGACTATATCAATCGATTACAATTGTCACAGGAAAACTGTTTCATAATGGACAGTCACTGCATCTGAGTTGGATGCTCGACTATCGAAACAAATTCAGAAGGGAGGCCTTAGCAATGATCCAGTCATGATTATGTTAAGAGTTAAGTTGGATGCTCAAGTCTTGTTCTATTCCACACTGATCCGAAAAGCAAAAATACTGGAGAACCAAAAGTCCCCATCTCCTCCACAAAATGGAAATTCTTCTAAAGCTGCAGAGAAAGAGGATATGGAACTGTTCATCCTTAAAAAATGGTAGCTGAATTAGAATTATTGTCTAAGAAGAAGAAGAACAGATTATTCTCCTACCAGGAGGCTGCACCGCAGGGAGACCACAGGAAGGTTATTCCCAGAGGAACAGTCCCCCCGAGGGAACTGTTTTAAGTGTGGAAAATCAGGGCATTTCAAGCCGGAGTGTCCCATTAATTCATCAGAGACAGGAGTGGAAGTGCTAGCTATTGAGCTGGAGGCAGCTCAAGTTACCAGTCCTTTCAGGAAAAGATGAAAAAAAAAACACACCCATGTTATCTCTGGGGGCCAAGATCTGGCCCAAATCTCTGATACAGTTACAAATAGAAGATATTCATGCCTCGGCCTTGTTAGATACTGGATCCCAGGTCACCATCATTAATAGAGACTTCTATGACCATCATCTAAAACATATTCCCCTGGAGCCAGCAGGAGAGTTGCAGTTGTGGGGAGTGGGATCTCAGGCCCAGCCTGTAGAGGGATGTATAAGAGTGACAATAACCATCCCACAGTTAAACACAGGAATGATCTGCCCTATGGAATAGGAAGCTCTTGTATGCTCCATGAAGAAAACAATGTGCGCCCCAATAATTTTGGATACCAATGCAAGAATGGTGCAGGACATGTTCAGGGCCTACCTAACTGAAGTGGGAGATGTATCTCTAACCATACTGATGGTAGTCAGCCCTGTTCTAGGGAAAGAGTGCCATCAACTAGCCCTACAAGCTAGACCAGGATCATGCCACTACTCAGGGAAAGAACCTTTATTTGTAAGGCCTGGAGAGACTAAGATTTTACGAGCCATAGCATCTATGCACCTTGAAATATCAGGAGGAACCAGGCAAGACATCATTGAGTCCTTGCCTGAGGAGGATGCAAAAAAAGGGTGGACTCTCATACCTGAGGTGAAAGACTGGCGGAATCACTGGTGTAAAGATTTTCCAATAATGATAAGAAACTTAACACCCACAGAGATCAGAATTGATTGTCACCAGAAGATTGGTGTGATTCACTTGTTGGACCAAGTCTCTTCAGTAATGTCTGTAAAGGCAGAACAGGGAGGTGATCATGAAGGACCTACAGTTTTTGAACTTGAAGATTCTCCTCTACCACAAAAGTGGAGAGATTGCCTCCGATCCAAATTAGCTACTCGAGAGAAAGTCTTCTCCAGGAAAGAAATGGATGTGGGATGTGCAAAGAGTGCCACACATGCTATCAGACTTTCTGACTCAGCTCCTTTCAGAGAAAGATCAAGGAGAATACCACCTCGAGATGTGGAAGATGTCCGGGATATACTCAAACAGATGGAAGAATCTGGCATTATTAAAGAGTCCAGAAGTCCATATGCCTCACCCATAGTGGTAGTTAGGAAAAAGAATGGCACAGTCCGGCTCTGCATAGACTATCGGACTTTAAACAAAAGGACTGTGCCAGATCAATATACTCTGCCACGGATAGAAGATCTGCTAGATGCCCTTTCTGGAAGCCAGTGGTTCAGCGTCCTGGACTTGAGGTCTGGGTATTATCAGGTACCCATGAAGAAGGAGGATCAGGAAAAGACAGGTTTCATCTGTCCTTTGGGATTCTACGAGTTTACCAGGATGCCCCAAGGGGTCACTGGAGTCCCCCCCCCACCTTTCAAAGGCTGATGGAGAAGACTGTGGGGGATATGAATCCCAAAGAGTGCCTAGTCTATCTTGATGACCTCATAGTGTTCGGAAGGACACCAGAAGATTGCATCAGAGCTACCTGGAAGGGTTAAGACCAGTGGCCTACATAAGTAGAAGTCTAACTGGTGCAGAGAAAAACTATCCGGTCCATAAGCTAGAATTCTTGGCGCTCAAGTGGGCAATTGTGGACAAGTTACATGACTATTTATATGGAGCAACATTCGAGGTAAGGACGGATAACAATCCGCTTACTTATATTCAAACAACAGCAAAGCTGGATGCCACAGGGCATAGGTGGCTGGCAGCATTGTTGAACTATAGTTTCAGCCTTAAATACAAGCCAGGCCCTAAGAATGTCAGTGCGGATGCTCTGTCCCGCAGACCTGGACTTCCTCCTCATGAAGAAAAGGAGGAATTGGAAGAAATCCCTGTGCCTGGGGTAGGAGCCCTGTGCCAAACATATATAGTGGCTGAGAGGCAGGATGAGTTCTCTGAACTCAGAGGAATAGACTCCATATGTCACTCCCCAGAAGCCGTACCAGAGGTATTCTGTGCTCCAGCAATGCTCCAACAGTGGTCTCACATAACCAATGAAGACAAGAAGAAAGCCCAGTCACAGGACTGGTATATAGGGACAGTCCTCAAGGCAATGAGAGCCAAGAACCCTAAATTACTGAGCTCCCTTCCCATTGGACAAAGAGATTTGTACCGGAGAGAATGGAGTAAACTACATCTAGAAGATGGAATCCTTTATAGAATTATAAAAAACCATGACCACCCTGGTCGAAAGCAGCTAGTGCTACCTCATAGATATTGGGGAATGGTCCTGAGAGCCCTCCATGATCAACATGGGCATCTTGGGGTAGACAAGACCTATGGCCTGGTACAAGACCGGTTCTATTGGCCTCGCATGAGAGAACATGTTGAACATTATGTGAAGACCTGCAGAAGATGTATTCAGAGAAAGACTCTGCCTGTGAGAGCTGCCCCTATGGGCCACCTGAGAAGTACAGGACCCCTGGATCTTGTGTGCATGGACTATCTATGTATTGAGAATGATACTACCGGAATTGGGAATGTTCTGGTAGTAACCGACCATTTCACCAGATACGCTCAGGCTTTTCCCACTAAAGACCAGAAGGCTGTGACCGTAGCCAAGATCCTCTGGCAAAAATATTTTGTGCACTACGGTCTGCCCAATCGAATACATTCTGATCAAGGTAGAGACTTTGAGAGTAAGCTGATCAAAGAACTGTTGGATATGTTGCAGGTTCACAAGTCCAGAACAACACCCTACCACCCTGAGGGTGATGCCCAGCCTGAGCGTTTTAATAGGACACTCCTAGACATGCTCGGGACTCTGAAACAAGTGGAGAAGCGGTCCTGGAGTAAGCATGTAGAAGCCATGGTTCACGAATATAATTGCACAAGGCATGAGTCTACAGGATTCTCACCCTATTTCCTAATGTTTGGAAGGGAAGCCAGACTACCGATAGATGTCCGGTTGGGGGTGTCTCCAGATGGGACAAAGTCAGACTCTCACTTCCAGTATGTGAGGACCCTCAGACAAAACCTTCACAGTTCCTACGAGTTGGCCACTCAAGCTGCGGCAAAAATGGAGGAACGCAACAAAAGAAGATACGATGCAAAAGTGAAGCATCGGGAAGTACAAGCGGGAGATAAGGTTCTCCTCTGGAATCTAGGGGTACCTGGAAAACACAAATTAGCAGACAGATGGAAGGATATCCTATTTGAAGTTGTGTCTAAGCTAAAGGGGCTGCCAGTGTATAATATAAAAGGCCCAGAAGGCCGGATCAAAGCTTGGCATAGGAACCATCTACTACCAATCGCCTATATCGATGAAGAGGAAGGGAGTAGTAGTGAATGGGAGAAAAGCACGATGGAGAGTCCTCAAAATGAGGCAGTAGAGACCCCAGAAGCTCTTAGTGCTGATGATCAATGGTTGTCTCCTCCTGCTGAGGAAACACAGCACTTTCCTTCATCTCCTCCCTTAGCCTCCTCTACATTGAATCCCAACAGCCCCAACTTTGTGCCTGGACCCCAAAAAGAGACTCTTGTATTATGGGAAAGCCAGGGTCTCAAGCATCTGGTGACCTCCACAACCAAGTGGCCAGAGCTGAAGATTCCCAGGCACATTTTGGACTTCCTCAGAGAGAACAGAGACTGGGTACTAGAATATGACAGCCTCCCAGGGTTCTTACTTACGATCAAGGCGGAGAACCCAGTTATGTACATATGCCCCAGGTACAGTCTAAATGGTTGATTTTCTGTATATGGTTGCGGACATTATGAATGTTGGAACCCCTCTGTACTAGAGTAAACTGTAAGATAGTTAACATTTGTTTATAGGACTGTTAGTGCATTTATTATTATTTATATGGGTTTTTTTTTCAATTTACCTCTTGATGGAACCTTGCCAGTGGAAGGCAAGGATTTTATGAGGGGGAGAATGTAGCCCTCCCTGTTGAACATTTTCCTGTTGAACTTTTGCACCTGTACACAGTCTGCAGGAGAAGTTGCCTAGGTAACTATTAGACTTTTTGGTCATGTGATCAAGTGAAACTGAAAGAAGAGTATAAGACACAGGAGGAAGCAGACATGTCAGAGCAGTAAAGGTGTGTGTGAGGCCTGGCTGTGAGAGAGCTGCAGACTTCATCTTGTAAAGTAACAGCATTCCTCTGCTGATTTAGTGTATGCTGTAGCTGCAGTTTGATCCTGTGAGAGAGCTGTGGAGAAGAATGCAGACAAAGTAAATGACTGACAGACCTTGGAGTTTTCTTTCAGCCTGTGCAGATGAATCCTGTTTAGTGGTAAGAAGTATCCTCTCCCCTAGTCATACTGACAGGGCATTCTGTCCATCACAGAAACTTATAAATAGCTCTTCCTGTGGATTGCAGTTTCCTATGAGCTGTTACTGTTTAAATGCATGTGGATTACCTTAAAGGTCCCCAACATTTCTGTGCACCAACTGGTACCCATCAGCCATTAGGGTGAAGCCTGAGGGTGGGTTCGCAGGTGGTTTGGGAGGGTGCTGGGCCTGGTTAGAGAGAGTTGGTGTGTTAGTTAGCCACTGTATTTCTTGCCTTATTTTTATTTGCCATAATCCTTTAATACATGTTCATACTGTTTTACTGTTATTACTGTGTGTGTTGTAGTTATTTATTATGTTCCTGTCTGGGAAACCCATTCTTGCCCTGGATGCCCAGTCAGGTGGAGGCACTGCCACAGTCATGTACCCCAACTCCCAGGTAGCGGAGACTCAGGATCAGCCTGCAGAACACATGGAGGTAGCTGGGGTAAAGACCCACAGGGGTAATTGTGGGCCTAGGCCAAACCCCGTTACATGCGCATAGTGTTTTTCTATTTAGCTCTTAACATGGTTGGGTTAGCACAAATGAAAACCTATATTTTTTTTAAATTATTAAAAATGATTAAACATACTGTAAAATATCCTAAATAATCCATAGAATATATCTATATATTTTATATTTGACAGCATGTTTAATAATTTTAATAATTCGTATGATTTTTTTTTTTTAGAGATGGGCATTCTCCTGTAGGAGTAACCTGTATTTTAATGGGGGAAACATTGCATAATCGTATAATATTAAAGCACTGCCCTCCATGTTAGATGCACCATTTTAGCCATATCAGTCTCACTAGCATTTCAGTGGTGAAAATTTCCAGTGTGTGAAATTTAGTTAATGTATAGTTAAACTAAGCTTACATGAGCATTATTTAAAGTGCTCCTGCACAGAAATTTGTTTTGTTTCAGCGAATGCACAGTCTATGTTTCATTTCAAATGCAGCTCCACCCACTGATATAGCAGTTGAGTGCTGATGTGGGTGGACTTTTGCTGGAGTTGCGATTCCTCTTGTTTCCTATAGGAGACACATTGCCACTTGTCAGCACAAAGAGGTCATCCCACTTTTTTTGCAATATATTGCCAAACCCACAGATTACAAGAGTGGCGAAGTAAAAAAAGTAATTTCTCGTGGGTCTGATGATGTTTTGAATATCAGGACCATAGTGAAGAACATGTATGTTTAATGCATATGATTAAATTCTATTTTTAAATATTGACATATTATCTTATATGGCTAATTTCCATATATAGTTATTGTATGACTAAATAGTGTAGTTAAAGGGACACTGAGCCCAATTTTTTTCTTTGGGGATTCAGATAGAGCATGCAATTTTAATCAACTTTCTAATTTACTCCTATTATCAATTTTTAATTGCAAAATTTTTGGTTCAGTACTCTGGACAGTACTTGTTTATTGGTGGGTAAATTTATACACCAATCAGCAAAAACAACCCAGGTTGTTCACCAAAAATGGGCCGGCATCTAAACTTACATTCTTGCTTTTCAAATAGAGATACCAAGAGAATGAAGACAATTTGATAATAGGAGTAAATTAGAAAGTTGCTTAAAATTGCATGCTCTATCTGAATCACACAAGAAAAAGTTTGGGATCAGTGTCCCTTTAAAGATTGTTGTATTGGCACATAGTGATGTCGCGAATCTTAAAATTTCGCTACTGTTCGCAAACCGGCGAACCGCCATTGACTTCAATAGG
Source organism: Bombina bombina (assembly GCF_027579735.1). Classification (NCBI taxonomy): domain Eukaryota; kingdom Metazoa; phylum Chordata; class Amphibia; order Anura; family Bombinatoridae; genus Bombina; species Bombina bombina. The sequence goes on from NC_069502.1 coordinate 575,301,544, forward strand.
CAGGCGAACTTTAAAGCCCACAAGGACTCTTTCTGGCCACAATCGTGATGGAAAAGTTGTTTCAAGGGGACTAACACCTGGACTGTGGCATGCCGGAGGGGGATCCATGGCAAAACTCCCATGGAAAATTACATAGTTGATGCAGAGTCTGGTTTTAACCCATAAAGGCCCTTAATCACCTAACATTCCTAAAAAAATTTTGAATAACGTGCTTTAAAACATCAGGTATGATGTTGTATCGATCAGGTAGTGTAAGGGTTACGCCCGCTTCACAGTGACAGACCAAACTCCCCGTGTAATGCACCGCAAACAACCGCAAACAGTCCATTTGCACAACCACGAAATAGATAGATTTGATAGATAGATAGATAGATACATAGATACATAGATTACATAGATCAATAGATGCAATATACATATGATAGATACAAATTACATAGATCAATAGATGCAATATACATTTGATAGATACGAATTACATAGATCAATAGATGTCATATTCATTTGATAGATACGAATTACATAGATCAAAAGATGAATTACATAGATCAAAAGATGCAATACACATTTGATAGATAGGAATTACATAGATCAATAGATGCAATATATATTTGATAGATACGATTGATAGTTAGATAACAATAACACATGCGGTCTGGGACCCGTGGTGTGTTAAATAGTACTATTCTTAGCAGTTTACTACCTGTTACTCCCCTTATCAGGGGAGGTCTATATGGCCTACATTTTTGGAACAGGGAGATGCAAGAAGATGATTGGTCTGTCCTCTTACTTCAAATTTGGCCTAAACTCAAGTGGCTGTCTCAAAACAGTCCGGCCACGAGATAGATAGATTTGATAGATAGATATACATAGATTGATAGTTAGATAGAATCGATAGAAGATAAATAGATAGATTTGATAGATATATAATTACCCTGACAAAGTATAATAATAAAACATGCGGCCTGGGACCCATGGTAACTAGGTTGTGTTAAGTAGTACTATTCTTAACACTTTAATACCTGTTACTCCCCCTATCGGGGGAGTTCTATATGGCCTTTATTTTCAGAACAGGGAGATGGAAGAAGATGCTTGGTCTGTCCTCCTACTTCAAATTTGGCCGAAACACAAGTGGCTGTCACAAAACAGTCCGGCCATGAGATAGATCGATTTGATAGATAGATATACATAGATTGATAGTTAGATAGAATCGATAGAAGATAAATAGATAGATTTGATAGATATATAATTACCCTGACAAAGTATAACAATAAAACATGCGGTCTGGGACCCATGGTAACTAGGTTGTGTTAAGTAGTACTATTCTTAACACTTTAATCCCTGTTACTCCCCCTATCAGGGGAGGTCTATATGGCCTGCATGATTACCCTGACAAGTATAACAACAAGACATGCAGTCTGGGACCCATGGTAACTAGGTTGTGTTAAGTAGTACTGTTCTTAGCAGTTTAATCCATGTTACTCCCCCTATCGGGGGAGGTCTATATGGCCTGCATGATTACCCTGACAAAGTATAACAACAAAACATGTGGTCTGGGACCCATGGTAACCAGGTTGTGTTAAGTAGTACTATTTTTAGCACTTTAATCCCTGTAACTCCCCCTATCGGGGGAGGTCTATATGGCCTGCATGAGTACCCTGACAAAGTATAACAACAAAACATGCGGTCTGGGACCCATGGTACCTAGGTTGTGTTTATATTAGTACTATTCTTAGCACTTTAATCCATGTTACTTCCCCTATCGGGGGAGGTCTATATGGCCTGCATGATTACCCTGAGAAAGTATATCAACAAGACATGCGGCCTGGGACTCATGGTAACTAGGTTGTGTTAAGTAGTACTGTTCTTAGCAGTTTAATACCTGTTACTCCCCCTATCGGGGGAGGTCTATATGGCATGCATGATTACCCTGACAAAGTATAACAACAAGACATGCGGTCTGGGACCCATGGTAACTAGGTTGTGTTTATATTAGTACTATTCGTAGAACTTTAATCCCTGTAACTCCCCCTATCGGGGGAGGTCTATATGGCCTGCATGATTACCCTGACAAAGTATAACCACAAAACATGCGGTCTGGGACCCATGGTAACTACATTGTGTTTATATTAGTACTATTCTTAGCACTTTAATCCATGTTACGCCCCCTATCGGGGGAGGACTATATGGCCTGCATGATTACCCTGACAAAGTATAACAACAAGACATGCAGTCTGGGACCCATGGTAACTAGGTTGTGTAAAGTAGTACTGTTCTTAGCAGTTTAATACCTGTTACTCCCCCTATCTGGGGAGGTCTATATGGCCTGCATGATTACCCTGACAAAGTATAACAACAAAACATGTGGTCTGGGACCCATGGTAACTCGGTTGTGTTAAGTAATACTATTCTTAGCACTTTAATCCCTGTAACTCCCCCTATAGGGGGAGGTCTATATGGCCTGCCTGATTACCCTGACAAAGTATAACAATAAAACATGCGGTCTGGGACCCATGGTAACTAGGTTGTGTTAAGTAGTATTATGCTTAGCAGTTTAATCCCTGATACTCCCCCTATCGGGGGAGGTCTATATGGCCTGCCTGATTACCCTGACAAAGTATAACAATAAAACATGTGGTCTGTGACCCATGGTAAGGTTACTTCCTTTTGCACAATAGAGTACAGGTATGGCATCGATTTTAGGAACCCGGAGATAATTTTTAGGAACCCGGGAGACGGAAAAAAAATGCTTGGACACCCAGTACAGGTCGTTCTCCTTCAGCCTTTTTATACGAGGGTCCACGACCCTCAACAGGCACAACAGCATGAAATACCACATATGCCATCCTTTTGTAAAATAGAGTACAGGTATGGCATCGATTTTAGGAACCCCATAACAAAGGAATATACAGATCGTCAACACACACACCCCCTCCTTACGTCACGCGGTGACGTCTACAGAGCTGCAGACCGGGTTTTGCATAGAGGCGGAAGCAAGAGAAGTCGGCAGACACGCTGCCATCGGATATCGTTCCGTGTATATACAGGATCTCTCTCTTCAGTGCTCAAGGTACACCTCGTATATTGGCTCACATATGTACTGTTTTGGGGGTGTGTTTATCGACCTAAGTCCCGGTGCCTGGTTTGGCATTATCTACTCACACACGGATATAAGTGTTAACCATTTCTCCTCTGCTTTTGTTATCGATTTTAGGAACCCAGAGATAATTTTTAGGAACCGGGAAATTGAACAAAAAACATGCTTGGACACCCAGTACAGGTCGTTCTCCTTCAGCCTTTTTATACGATGGTCCACGACCCTCAACAGGCACAACAGCATGAAACACCACATATGTCATCCTTTTGCACAATAGAGTACAGGTATGGCATCGATTTTAGGAACCCGGAGATAATTTTTAGGAACCAGGAAATTGAACAATAAACATGCTTGGACACCCAGTACAGGTCGTTCTCCTTCAGCCTTTTTATACGATGGTCCACGACCCTCAACTGGCACAACAGCATGAATCACCACATATGCCATCCTTTTGCACAATAGAGTACAAGTATGGCATCAATTTTAGGAACCCTGAGATAATTTTCAGGAACCGGGAAATTGGACAAAAAACATGCTTGGACACCCAGTACAGGTCGTTCTCCTTCAGCCTTTTTATATGATGGTCCACGACCCTCAACAGGCACAACAGCATGAAACACCACATATGCCATCCTTTTGCACAATAGAGTACAGGTATGGCATCGATTTTAGGAACCCAGAGACAATTTTTAGGAAGGAACCGGGAGATGGAAAAATATGCTTTGACACCCAGTACAGGTCGTTCTCCTTCAGCCTTTTTATACGATGGTCCACGACCCTCAACAGGCACAACAGCATGAAACACCACATATGCCATCCTTTTGCACAATAGAGTACAGGTATGGCATCGATTTTAGGAACCCGGAGACAATTTTTAGGAAGGAACCGGGAGATGGAAAAAAATGCTTTGACACATAGTACAGGTCGTTCACCTTCAGCCTTTTTATACGATGGTCCATGACCCTCAACAGGCACAACAGCATGAAATACCACATATGCCACAATCGAGTACATGTATGGCATTGATTTTAGGAACCCGGAGATCATTTTTAGGAACCAGGAGATGGAAAAAGATGCTTGGTCGGTCCTCCTACTTCAAATTGGGGCACTGCACGTGCAATCTACTGTGCCACCAGATATGAGTGGTGTGTTAAGTACTACTATTCTTAACACTGTTATGTGCCTTTTTTTTTGTAGCCACAGTGCAGCACCAGAGGCCATAAAAATTAGGCATGTACAAATGCCGGAAAAATTAGGTATTGTTGCAGCCGCTGCTGTAGCATCGGCCAGAAAAATTGATGTTTGTTTGACAGTTAGAAAGTGCCCTAAAACATTGCTGCTTGAACCCTAGTTGTTGGCGGATAAGTCACGCAAGTCATCCGGCATTCAAAGATAAAATACTGCAACGTGTGTACCATTTGTAGCCCAAGGCAGCTCGTCATCTCATCATGCCTTTTTTACTCTAATGTATCGCACAATGTCAGTCCATTCGGGTTCCATCCCTCATTCATTTTAATAAAGGTGAGATAATCAAGACTTTTTTGACCTAGGCGACTTCTCTTCTCAGTGACAATATCTCCTGCTGCACTGAAGGTCCTTTCTGACAGGACACTTGAAGCGGGGCAGGCCAAAAGTTCGATTGAAAATTGTGATAGATCAGGCCACAGGTCAAGCCTGCACACCCAGTAGTCAAGGGGTCCATCACTCCTCAGAGTGTCGAGATCCACAGTTAATGCGAGGTAGTCTGCTACCTGTCGGTTGAGTCTTTCTCTGAGGCTGGATCCCAAAGGGCTGTGGCTTTGCATAGGAGTTAAAATGGTCCGCATGTCCTCCATCAACAACAAGTCTGGAAAGCGTCCTGTCCTTGCCGGCGTGGTCGTGGGAGGAGGAGGATTACTTTCATCTCTTCCCCTGTTAGATTCCCATTGTGCTGTGACATCACCCTTATACGCTGTGTAAAGCATACTTTTTAATTTATTTTTGAACTGCTCCATCCTTTCCGACTTGCGGGAATTCGGTAAAATTTCAGTCACTTTATGCTTATACCAGGGGTCTAGTAGCGTGGACACCCAGTACATGTCGTTCTCCTTCAGCTTTTTTATACGAGGGTCCCTCAACAGGCACGACAGCATGAAAGACCCCATTTGCACAAGGTTGGATGCCGAGCTAATCATGTCCCGTTCCTCATCCTCACTGATCTCACTGAAGTTATCTTCTTCCCCCAGCCACGTACAACACCACGGGAACCAGATAGGTGACAACAACGAGCACCCTGGGATGCCTGTTGTGGTTGGTCTTCCTCCTCCTCCTCAAAGCCACATTCCTCCTCTGACTCCTCTTCCTCACAATCCTCTTCCTGCGTTGCCGCTGGTCCAGCAAGCGATGCTGATAAGGCTGTTTATGGTGGTGATGGACACCACAACTCTTCCTCTTCCTCTTCACGCTCATCTACTGCCTGATCCAGCACTCTTCGCAGGGCACGCTACAGGAAGAAAACAAATGGTATAATGTCGCTGATGGTGCCTTCGGTGCGACTGACTAGGTTTGTCACCTCCTCAAAAGGACGCATGAGCGTACAGACATTGCGCATGAGTGTCCAGTAACGTGGCAAAAAAATCCCCAGCTCTCCAGAGGCTGTCCTAGCACCCCGGTCATACAAATACTCGTTAACAGCTTTTACTTGTTGGAGCAGGCGGTCGAACATTAGGAGTATTGAATTCCACCGTGTCAGGCTGTTGCAAATCAAGCGCCTCACTGGCAGGTTGTTTTTCGCCACTGGATATCTGACAAGTGCGCCATGGCCATGTAGGAATGCCTGAAATGGCCACACACCTTCCTGGCCTGCTTCAGGACGTCCTGTAAGCCTGGGTACTTATGCACAAATCGTTGTACAATCAAATTACACACATGTGCCATGCACGGCACATGTGTCAACTTGCCCAATTTCAATGCCGCCACCAAATTACTTCTGTTGTCAGAAACAACTTTGCCAATCTCCAGTTGGTGCGGAGTCAGCCACTGATCCACCTGTGCATTCAGGGTAGACAGGAGTGCTGGTGCAGTGTGACTCTCGGCTTTCAGGCAAGTCAACCCCAAGACGCCGTATCCAGGATGTTGAATAGTACCTGGGGAGCTGGGGGGGTGCCTTTGATGTGGAGCAAGACACAGCAGCAGAAGAGGACTCAGCCAAGGAAGAGGTTATGGAAGAGGATGGAGTAGGAGGAATAGAGGAGGTAGCAGCAGGCCTGCCTGCAAGTCATGGCAGTGTCACCAACTCCTCTGCAGAGCCACGCATTCCATGCTTGGCAGCCGTCAGCAGGTATACCCAATGCACAGTGTAGGTGATATACCTGCCCTGACCATGCTTTGCAGACCAGCTATCAGTGGTCAGATGGACCCTTGCCCTAACTCTGTGTGCCAGACATGCCATTACTTCCTTTCACACACTCAAGTACAGGTTGGGATTGCCTTTTGTGAAAATAAATTTCGGCCAGGGTACCTTCCACTGCGGTGTCCCAATAGCAACAAATTTTTTGAACTCCTCAGACTCCACCAGCTTGTATGGTAAAAGCTGGTGGGCTAAGAGTTCAGACAAGCCAGCTGTCAGACGCTGGGCAAGGGGGTGACTTTGGGAAATTGGCTTCTTACACTCAAACATGTCCTTGACAGACACCTGACTGTGGGCAGATGACCAGGAACTGCTACGTAAGAGAGACTGAGTGCAGGATGGTTGAGAGGGGGCAAGGAGGACAGCAGTGGTTGACGTGGCTGAAGATGCTGGACCAGGAGGAGGATGGCGGCTTTGAGTTTGTGTGCTGCTTCTACTCATGTGTTCTTCCCATCGGCATTTGTTACGTGAGACCATGTGCCTTCGCAAAGCAGTTGTACCTAGGTGGGTGTTGGACTTCCCATGACTCAGTTTCTTTTGGCACAGGTTGCAAATGGCATCGCTGTTGTCAGAGGCAGACACACAAAAAAATGCCACACTGCTGAGCTCTGCGATGATGGCATTCTGGTGGTGGCAACAGCATGCGTTGATTGGCGTACTGTCTGGCTGACTCCGGGTGCCGATGCATGCTGTCTGACTGTGCCATGTCTGTAATGCTGCCTGACTGAGACATATCACTGTTATCTACATCCTCTGTCAATGATGGTTGCGCATCACTCATTTCTTCCAACTGATGTGTCAATAACTCCTCTGACAGATCAAGTGAAGCGGCTGTGGTGCTAGTGTTGGTGGCTACAGCAAGTGGGCGAGTGGCACTGGTCACTTCAGAGGTGCCCGAAGCTAAGCTGGAGGTGGATGGTGCATCAAGGTAAGGACTAGGAGCAGAAGCTGTAGAAGATTGGGTGTCCTGTGTTAGCCATTCAACTAGGTCCTACTCAGAACTTTTCGTGTCCATGGCACGTGGCCTCTGAACACTGTGCATAGTTGTAGGGTCTAAGGGATTCACAGCACCACGACCACGACGGCACCTGCGGGGTGGCCTGCCTCTGCCTGTCATTTTTTTTTAAATGTACACTTACACTACTATTAAACTAATTATGAGTGGTGCACTGGGCAAGTGGGCACAGTATACGCTGTGAGCCAGTCAAAAAAGTTTTTTTTTTTAAATATTTACAATACTGTTATAACAAATATGATTGGTGGCACTAGTTGGCAAGTGGGCCTGGCACACACGCTGGCAGGCAGGCAACTGCAATTCAATTGCACTAGCAGACTGATGATTCACAGTCAAAAAAGTTTTTATTTTAAATATTTACAATACTGTTATAACAAATATGATTGGTGGCACTAGTTAGCAAGTGGGCCTGGCACACATGCTGGCAGGCAGACAACTTCAATTAGATTACACTAGCAGACTGATGTTTCACAGTCAAAAAAGTTTTTTTAAAAAATATTTACAATACTGTTATAACAAATATGATTGGTGGCACTAGTTGGCAAGTGGGCCTGGCACACACGCTGGGAGGCAGGCAACTGCAATTAGATTACACTAGCTGACTGATGTTTCACAGTCAAAAAAGTTTTTTTTAAAATATTTACAATACTGTTATAACAAATATGATTGGGGGCACTAGTTGGCAAGTGGGCCTGGCACATGCTGGCAGGCAGGCAACTGCAATTCAATTGCACTAGCAGACTGATGATTCACAGTCAAAAAAGTTTTTATTTTAAATATTTACAATACTGTTATAACAAATATGATTGGTGGCACTAGTTGGCAAGTGGGCCTGGCACACACGCTGGCAGGCAGGCAACTTCAATTAGATTACACTAGCAGACTGATGTTTTACAGTCCAAAAAGTTTTTTTTTTTTAAATATTTACACTACTGTTATAACAAATATGATTGGCGGCACTAGTTGGCAAGTGGGCCTGGCACAGACGCTGGGAGGCAGGCAACTGCAATTCAATTGCACTAGCAGACTGATGATTCACAGTCAAAAAAGTTTTTATTTTAAATATTTACAATACTGTTATAACAAATATGATTGGTGGCACTAGTTGGCAAGTGGGCCTGGCACACACGCTGGCAGGCAGGCAACTGCAATTTAATTGCACTATCAGACTGATGATTCACAGTCAAAAAAGTTTTTATTTTAAATATTTACAATACTGTTATAACAAATATGATTGGTGGCACTAGTTGGCAAGTGGGCCTGGCACACACGCTGGCAGGCAGGCAACTTCAATTAGATTACACTACCAGACTGATGTTTCACAGTCAAAAAAGTTTTTTTTAAAAAATATTTACCCTACTGTTATAACAAATATGATTGGTGGCACTAGTTGGCAAATGGGCCTGGCACACACGCTGGCTGGCAGGCAGGCAACTACAATTAGATTACACTAGCTGATTGATGTTTCACTGTCAAAAAAGTTTTTTTTTTAAATATTTACAATAGTGTTATAACAAATATGATTGGTGGCACTAGTTGGCAAGTGGGCCTGGCACACACGCTGGCAGGCAGGCAACTGCAATTCAATTGCACTAGCAGACTGATGATTCACAGTCAAAAAAGTTTTTATTTTAAATATTTACAGTACTGTTATAACAAATATGATTGGTGGCACTAGTTGGCAAGTGGGCCTGGCACACACGCTGGCAGGCAGGCAGGCAACTGCAATTCAATTGCACTAGCAGACTGATGATTCACAGTCAAAAAAGTTTTTATTTTAAATATTTACAATACTGTTATAACAAATATGATTGGTGGCACTAGTTGGCAAGTGGGCCTGGCACACACGCTGGCAGGCAGGCAACTTCAATTAGATTACACTACCAGACTAATGTTTCACAGTCAAAAAAGTTTTTTTAAAAAAAATATTTACACTACTGTTATAACAAATATGATTGGTAGCACTAGTTGGCAAGTGGGCCTGGCACACACGCTGGGAGGCAGGCAATTGCAATTAGATTACACTAGCTGACTGATGTTTCACAGTCAAAAAAAGTTTTTTTTTTAAATATTTACAATACTGTTATAACAAATATGATTGGTGGCACTAGTTGGCAAGTGGGCCTGGCACACACGCTGGCAGGCAGGCAACTGCAATTCAATTGCACTAGCAGACTGATGATTCACAGTCAAAAAAGTTTTTATTTTAAATATTTACAATACTGTTATAACAAATATGATTGGTGGCACTAGTTGGCAAGTGGGCCTGGCACACACGCTGGCAGGCAGGCAACTGCAATTCAATTGCACTAGCAGACTGATGATTCACAGTTAAAAAAGTTTTTATTTTAAATATTTACAATACTGTTATAACAAATATGATTGGTGGCACTAGTTGGCAAGTGGGCTTGGCACACACACTGGCAGGCAGGAAACTTCAATTAGATTAGACTAGCAGACTGATGTTTCACAGTCAAAAACGTTTTTTTTTTTAAATATTTACAATACTGTTATAACAAATATGATTGGTGGCACTAGTTGGCAAGTGGGCCTGGCACACATGCTGGCAGGCAGGCAACTTCAATTAGATTACACTAGCAGACTGATGTTTCACAGTCAAAAAAGTTTTTTTAAAAAATATTTACACTACTCTTATAACAAATATGATTGGTGGCACTAGTTGGCAAGTGGGCCTGGCACACATGCTGGCAGGCAGGCAACTTCAATTAGATTACACTAGCAGACTGATGTTTCACAGTCAAAAAAGTTTTTTAAAAAAATATTTACACTACTCTTATAACAAATATGATTGGTGGCACTAGTTGGCAAGTGGGCTTGGCACACACACTGGCAGGCAGGAAACTTCAATTAGATTACACTAGCAGACTGATGTTTCACAGTCAAAAAAGTTTTTTTTTTTAAATATTTACAATACTGTTATAACAAATATGATTGGTGGCACTAGTTGGCAAGTGGGCCTGGCACACATGCTGGCAGGCAGGCAACTTCAATTAGATTACACTAGCTGACTGATGTTTCACAGTCAAAAATTTTTTTTAAAAAATATTTACAATACTGTTATAACAAATATGATTGGTGGCACTAGTTGGCAAATGGGCCTGGCACACACGCTGGCAGGCAGGCAACTGCAATTAGATTACACACTAGCTGATTGATGTTTCACAGTCAAAAAAGTTTTTTTTTAAATATTTACAATAGTGTTATAACAAATATGATTGGTGGCACTAGTTGGCAAGTGGGCCTGGCACACATGCTGGCAGGCAGGCAACTGCAATTCAGTTGCACTAGCAGACTGATGATTCACAGTCAAAAAAGTTTTTATTTTAAATATTTACAGTACTGTTATAACAAATATGATTGTTGGCACTAGTTGGCAAGTGGGCCTGGCACACACGCTGGCAGGCAGGCAGGCAACTGCAATTCAATTGCACTAGCAGACTGATGATTCACAGTCAAAAAAGTTTTTATTTTAAATATTTACAATACTGTTATAACAAATATGATTGGTGGCACTAGTTGGCAAGTGGGCCTGGCACACACGCTGGCAGGCAGGCAACTTCAATTAGATTACACTACCAGACTAATGTTTCACAGTCAAAAAAGTTTTTTAAAAAAAAATATTTACACTACTGTTATAACAAATATGATTGGTAGCACTAGTTGGCAAGTGGGCCTGGCACACACGCTGGGAGGCAGGCAACTGCAATTAGATTACACTAGCTGACTGATGTTTCACAGTCAAAAAAAGTTTTTTTTTTAAATATTTACAATACTGTTATAACAAATATGATTGGTGGCACTAGTTGGCAAGTGGGCCTGGCACACACGCTAGCAGGCAGGAAACTGCAATTCAATTGCACTAGCAGACTGATGATTCACAGTTAAAAAAGTTTTTATTTTAAATATTTACAATACTGTTATAACAAATATGATTGGTGGCACTAGTTGGCAAGTGGGCTTGGCACACACACTGGCAGGCAGGAAACTTCAATTAGATTACACTAGCAGACTGATGTTTCACAGTCAAAAAAGTTTTTTTTTAAAATATTTACAATACTGTTATAACAAATATGATTGGTGGCACTAGTTGGCAAGTGGGCCTGGCACACATGCTGGCAGGCAGGCAACTTCAATTAGATTACACTAGCAGACTGATGTTTCACAGTCAAAAAAGTTTTTTTAAAAAATATTTACACTACTCTTATAACAAATATGATTGGGGGCACTAGTTGGCAAGTGGGCCTGGCACACATGCTGGGAGGCAGGCAACTGCAATTAGATTACACTAGCTGACTGATGTTTCACAGTCAAAAAAGTTTTTTTTTTAAATATTTACAATACTGTTATAACAAATATGATTGGTGGCACTAGTTGGCAAGTGAGCCTTGCACACACGCTGGCAGGCAGGCAGCTACAATTCAATTGCACTAGCAGACTGATGATTCACAGTCAAAAAAGTTTTTATTTTAAATATTTACAATACTGTTATAACAAATATGATTGGTGGCACTAGTTGGCAAGTCGGCCTGGCACACACGCTGGCAGGCAGGCAACTGCAATTCAATTGCACTAGCAGACTGATGATTCACAGTCAAAAAAGTTTTTATTTTAAATATTTACACTACTGTTATAACAAATATGATTTGTGGCACTAGTTGGAAAGTGGGCCTTGCACACACATTGGCAGACAGGCAACTGCAATTGAATAACACTAGCAGACTGATGTAAAAGTTTTTTTTAAAAAAAAAAAAAGTTACACTAATGTTACAACAGATAGGAGTGGTGGCACTGAGGATGGAAGTAGGCACAGTATATGCTGGCAGCCTGACACACAGGCTGGCACTAGTGGCAGGCTGGCCTGGCAACTAAAATTAAATAACACTAGAAGACTGATGTAAAAGTTTTTTTTTTTTAAATTTAAACTAATGTTACACCAGATAGGAGTGGTGGCACTGAGGATGGAAGTAGGCACAGTATATGCTGGCAGCCTGACACACAGGCTGGCACTAGTGGCAGGATGGCCTGGCAACTAAAATTAAATAACACTAGAAGACTGATGTAAAAGTTTTTTTTTTTTTAAATTTACACTAATGTTACACCAGATATAAGTGGTGGAAAACAGAGCTATTAATCACAGTATATGATGTTGGCCTGACAGACAGGCCTGATGGAAAATGAAATTAGATTACACTAGCAAAATGATGTAAAAGTTTTTTTTTTTTAAATTTACACTAATGTTAACCAGATATCAGTGGTTGCACAGAAGAATTAATCACAGTATATGATGTGGGCCTGACACACAGGCCTGATAGAAAATTAAATTAGATTACACTAGCAAAATGATGTAAAAGTTTTTTTTTTAAATTTACACTAATGTTAAGCAGATATCAGTGGTGACACTAATCACAGTATATGCTGTGAGCCTCACACACAGGCAGACAGGCAGGCAAATGCAAATAAAATTACAAAAAAAACTAAAAAAAAACGACTGAAGTTCTAGCCCTAAAAAGGGCTTTTTGGGCTGAAGTTCTAGCCCTAAAAAGGGCTTTTTGGTGTGCTGTCCTTACAGCAGAGATTAGATGAGTCCTTCAGGACTGTAGTGGACACTAAATACACTAGCCTTGCTATCTATTTCCCTATAATATCAGCAGCAGCAGCACTAAACCTCCTCTCACTAAGAATGCAGGATCGTAATGAATCTAAAATGGCTGCTGCCCAGGAGCTGGGAGGGTCTATGAGGGAGTGTCTGCTGCTGATTGGCTCAAATGTGTCTGCAGACTGTGAGATACAGGGTCAAAGTTTCCTCAATGATGACGAATAGGGGGCGGATCGAACATTGCATATGTTCACCCGCCGCGGCGAACGAGAACAAGCTAAGATCGCCGGGAAATGTTCTCCGGCGAACAGTTCGCAACATCACTATTGGCACATACAACCATATAACATAGTGAAGTAGTAGCATAGCAAGTAATGTTTTCTGACTTGTAAGATATAGTGATATTTTTGAGTCCTTTTTTCAGTCTTGTGTAGGGATGGGCGAATGTTTCTAAAAATTCAAAATTTAAAACGAATTATGATACATTCGTTCGTTCGAATCAAATTTCAAATGTTTATATAACATTCTAACATTCTATTTTTGAATTTTCGTTTTTGAATTTTTCAATAAAATTTGAAAATATTCATTTGAATAATAGAATGTTTAGCTATGTATTCATTCAACTTTGAAATGTAATATTCGAATTCGAATGTCACATTCGAATTTGAGTGTAAGATAAAAATTTGAAATAATATTTCTAATCTACAACTGTTTAATAAATGTAATATTCAAATTTGAATGCTACATTGTCACATTCAAATTCAAAATAGTATTTATAGTCTAATACTGTTTTTTAAATGTAATATTCAAATTTTAATGTGACATTCGAATTCGAATGTAACAATCAAATTCAAAATAGTATTTTTAGTCTACAACTGTGTTTGATAAATGTTATATTCGAATTGGAATGCTACATTCGAATTTGAATGTAACATTTTAATTTTAAATAGTATTTCTAGTCTAATACTGTGTTATATAAATGTAATATTCGAATTTGAATGTGACATTCGAATTCTAATGTGACATTCAAATTTAAAATAGTGTTTCTAGTCTAATATTGTGTTTTGTAAATGTAATATTCGAATTTGAATGTGACATTCGAATTCTAATGTGACATTTAAATTTGAAAAAGTATTTCTACTCTACAACTGTATTTTATACATTTAATATTCAAATTCGAATGTCACATTCTAATTTGAAAGTCACATTTGAATTTGAATGTCACATTCAAATTTGAATGTCACATTCAAATTCGAATGTCACATTCAAATTCAAATGTCACATTCGAAAACTGTAAATAACATTTGATAATAGAATTTTTAAGAAAATTTCGTTCCTATCAACATTCTATTATGTAAATCAAATTTCTACAATAACATTCGTACTAACATTCAAATTTAAATATAAACCCATTCGCCCATCCCTAGTCTTGTGCTCTAGGTTGACTGCGGGAAGACAAACCAACTTGTATTTAAGTGGAGCATTACAAATCTTACTCATATTGAGCCAGTTCACTAGTTATTTTTTCTAAAATATTTAAAGCTTATGTTACAGATTCATTCTTCTTTGCAAAATAGATTCTGAGATTCACAGAGATTCTAGTTTTCATTTCTTGTATTATACTACAGTATGCACAGCTGGTACTGCAAGGCAGTTAATGAGATGTGGTTACAAAGGGGAATAATTTAACAATAGAACGTTCCAAATACTATTTATAGTGAGATATAAAATGCTAAAATGATTGTTTTATAACTTTACAAATGATTATAACTTATTTATGTCACAAATAAAATATTACCAATGGTGATGATGTAATTGTTTCAAATTGTGCAAAAGTATCTAAGTATGGCAAAAAAAATAAAATGTTCAGTTTACAAAATTATATTACATTAGCTATTTTCTGAAAAAATATGTTATATAAAGTCAGGATTATTTTCCCACAAGCTTCCCAACAGATGTTTGATTTCTGAGCCTCATTTGCCTAGAAGGGAGCTTGCAATGCTTCTGAATGTTATAAGCTGCTTCTGCATGACTATTTTCAGAAGAAAGGGTTAATGTACTGATACTGTGGGGTGTATCCTTCAAAAGTATAAAGGTCTAAGGGCTAGATTACAAGTGGTGGGTTATTTAGTGCTCCCACTTGCATATTAAAGGACCAGTAAACACAGTAGATTTGCATATTTAACATATGCATGATAACAAGACAATACAATAGCACTTCGTCTGAACTTCAAATGAGTAGTAGATTTTTTTCTGAAAAATGTATGTCTATTTCCACTCACACTGCATCATGTGAGCCATCAGCCAATCACAAATGCATATACATATATTCTGTGAATTCTTGCACATGCTCAGCAGTAGCTGGTAACTCAAAAAGTGTAAATATAAAAACGACTGTGCACAGTTTGTTAATGGAAGTAAATTGGAAATTTGTTTAAAATGCATGCTCTATCTAAATCATGAAAGTTTAATTTTTGACTTGAGTGTCCTTTTAACTTCACTAGAAGTACGTTTTTTATGCTCCTTGGATAGTGCGCATATTACAAGTTGAAAGTAAAAAGTTTTCACATGAGCTCTAACTGGATTTCGAATATTTCACCATAGAGCACGAAAAGTGGATCTTGGAACTAACATTAGGTAGTGTAACAGCAATGTCCCTGCCTCTGAATAGACTATCACGCTGATTAGAGGCGGAGACATTGCTGTTACACTACCTAACATTAGTTCTAAGATCAGGGGTGAACGCTGAGTTGTGTCAACGTTTCTTCGATACGTAGAACGGCAGATTGTATATTCTTGTCCAGTATTTCCTCTGTGCAAAGTTGGTTTGTTTTTAATGTTTTAATTCAACTTGCAAGTCTCAGCTGCTGTTTATTCCTGATGGGATTTGATAAAATGCGATGAGTGCTCAGTAATTAGCTTTCACAAACGTGAATAAGGTCCTGCCTGCTGCATCTGTTAAATACACTAAAATAAACTTTACTATTGCAATTTTTCTCCCTTTCCTTTTGAGGTCATTTGGATCGTCACATAGATTGAAAGAGTGGACTATATCCTTTAAAATTATACAACACGCATTTTCCTTTTGTAAAATTTTTATTATTCTTGTGAGCACTCACTCTTAGGGGCATATTTATCAAGCTCTGTATGGAGCTTGAGGCCCCTTGTTTCCGGTGAGCCTGAAGACCGCTGCTCCATAACTTGTCCGCCTGCTCTGAGGCTGCGGACAAAAATCAACCTGATCGAATATGATCGGGTTGATTGACACCCCCTGCAGGGGGCGGCATTGCACCAGCAGTTCACAAGAACTGCTGGTGCAATGATAAATGCCAACAGCATATGCTGTCGACATTTAACTATGTGCAGCGGACACGATACGCTACTTTTCATGTCCGCTCACACATTGTTAAGTATGCCCCTTAAAGTGTTTATTATTTTATTGCGTTATATTGTTCTTTTAAATGTATTTTTGATTTGTTTTGTGCAATTTTTTAAACTTGCGTAAGAGTTAACGAGAGCTCTGAAGTTGCATTATTATATTCAATTGTGCTCAAGCGATTGTGTTTACTTTCAACTTGTAATTCGCACATCTTATCACACAGGTGCAATAGTTAGTGAGCCACTCGTAAACTAGCACAAAGTCAGATACAACTTGTGCTAAAGATGCCATCTGTGAATTAATAATTTTTAAACCATATTCGAGCCTCTCAGTTTGTTACGTATTGCATCATCGCACGGTACATACTTTTATAGTTATATTTCTCAATATATCAATATTTTTTATGGTAATGGATATGACTTCCAGATAATAGTTTCAATATACTCTGGAGGTTATCTGTGTACTGTTTGATGAACAAGTTTAATTTTCTACTGTGTTAGCTGTAGCTTGGGTCATTTTTTCCTGTGCAATCCTAAGTGGTGGCTTCCCTATATATTTTATTTATGAGATAAAACTATATACATCATAACTTGAGTTCAAAATACATTTTTATTATCAACAATTTTTAGACTTCTATGTTTATCAGGGAGCTTGTGTGGAGAATTTAAATTCTGACGTTGTTTTTTCATTGGTTGTGGCTCCTCATCGGTCAAGAGTCTACTTTAGTAGAATTACTTTCATAATATGTTCTGTAAACTTTAGGTTGTAATTTCCTTTATGATAGACCAAGACCAATAGTACTGCTTTTTGTTCTACGAAAATTCTAGTGCCCTACTTCACGCATCTTTTTCTCTTCACACTACACACAGCTTCCCTTCTATATCCCATAATCCTCTAATACTCTTTCCTGCTCTCCCTCTATCGTTCCTTCTATAACTCTCCTTGCCTCCTTGTCTCTCTGACTACATTCCTCTCACCCTTTCTCAGTTGGTTTAGAAGTGTTGGTTGAACTATAGACAAATATAATGATATTGCCTTTTAAGCATGCCTTCCTGCATGTGTCTAATAGTAAGTAAATATTTTAAAAATTTCAAAATATTGTATACTCAACTCTGTTTCAATAATTCAAATGGTGGCTATTCAGATATTCATTTATTTTTTAGCAGAGAAGTATCAGGGATACACCAATTAAAACAATCTCTTATCTGTTTTGTTATGGCCAATTAGGAGAATATGTCAATGAGTTCCTAAGGAATCACTGTGAAGCATGTGGCAGGGTAAGTGCCATATGAACAGGATTTCCAGTATCTTTGGGATAGAGGAAAAAGCACCACTTTCTGATGTAAATTGTATTATTTATTTAAAATAAAACCTTACAGCACAAAACAATTTTAAATTATTTTAATTAAACATTTTATGGTTGATTTCATTTTTAGTTTAATATCCAGCTATTTATTGTATATTGATTCACATATCGCTGGAAGTGTTTAATATGAATAATTACCCTTAATTAAAAACAACTACACTGAGAAAATGTGAAAAGAAACACAATTAAAATGGCTTTATTTACCAATGTTTTCATTTAATCTAAAGTAAACCTCACACCTGCCACGAAAACTGTTCGCTAAATTCTCTTTGACATCATGTTTAACTTCTGTCTGAAACTGGCAAGCTGCTCAGTAACGGTGTCAAGTATTGTACTTTTTTTCCAGTCAAACCCACCTCAGAAGATAGTGTTGAAAAATACTTGTGAATTGTGGAGATGTCAGTGCTTCTGACAAGCTTTCTTCTCCAGAGCGGTCCAAAGGGAACTGGTGACTCAAGATAAAAAGCCAAAAGAAATGCTTGATTTTCATTCAACAAACAAAAAAAAGAAAATACGGCCGAAATAAAGACTCTAATGTTGAAAGACAGAATTCTAATGGGAAGTAATTTAAAAGATATGATGATTTTCCAAAGACGCATACTAGTGATATTAAATTTGAATTCAATTAATTAAAGCACAAAATAGCCATGTTAGAAATCTATCATTGCATAAAAATCTCATAATAGAATTAAAGACAGAAAAAAGAACGCAATTGCTATGTATGCTTTTGTGACTTTAAAGGACATTAAACACAGAGAGCAATGCAATTGGTAGTTTGACATTGAGCAAACAATAACACGCAATTTGGTATTATATTATATTTTAAGCAAAGCATTTTAATGTGACCAATTTCTTTAGCATGCCCTATACTTTTAAAGGACAGTGCAGGGAGAGATATGAGTTTGCTCAACTATTGAGTTAAGTGTTGCACTCACGTGCAATTAAAAAATACCAATGAAAAATGTAGTGCTTTATAAGACCTGAAGTAAACCATTATTATTAATAGTATAGCACAAAACTACATGAAGAACCTCACAACTTGAGCACCATCAATTTAGTGCACCCTCTGCATAGCGCTCAAGCAGTAACCAACATGAACTATACTGCATGTCCCAATAGAAGTCTATTATCTAAGGGATTTAGCACACTCGTGCTAGCCAACAGCCAACATGCAGATGCTAGTGCACCCTAGACTATTGCTCTTAGAAATAACTTTGGAATTGTAATATGAGCACAAAAATAGAAGTGCTATTGATTACTCTCAAACAAAGTTAGCTTTAAAAATATGTGTAATCTAGGCCAAAATCTTTAATTAAGGAAAATGACACTGAGGGGCCTATTTATGATGTTGCGAGCGAACATGATCCGATATAGGGTATCATGTCCGCTGCACATCGATAAATGTAGACATCATACACTTTCAGCATTTATCATTGCACCAGCAGTTCTTGTGAACTGCTGGTGCAATGCCGCCCCCTGCAGATTCAGGGGTGTCAATCAACCCGATCGTATTCGATCGGGTTGATTTCTGTTGATTTCTGTCTGCCGCCTCAGAGCAGGCAGACAGGTTATGGAGCAGACACACATAGAAAGATAGATAGATATTTGCCTGCTTTTGGTGTAAAATATATCTGAATCATTTTTCTTCTAAATAGACAAGAGTGGTTCCCTTCAGAAGCCACATCCTAATGTAAAAGAACTTTAAGCATCCAATCAGGATGCTTGTCCTGAGACTGGCAAAGGAGCATGCAATTTTATATAATGCGAGTTGGGTTAGCGCAACCTCAGAGCTCTGGTTAAATGTTACGCTCGAAAAAAAAGTGTAATAAAATACATCTAAATTACATTTAAAAGTACAGTTATGCTCATTATAACACTATCTAATAAAAATGACTGAAAAAAATGCAGTATATTTACTATACATATTTCCCATTCCAATGTTCTTCATTTACAGCATAATGTTATTTTTATTCATAAATATATATTTCCCTATATATGTGTATATACCTATAGCTGCATAGCTATTTATTTAGATATACTGTATAGGCATAGATATTTATTTTACATGAACAGTATCATATATATCTATATCTATATATATATGTAATAGCAAATGATTCAAAGCACTCACTGGTCTTCTGCCATCAAACTTGAAAAATGTATTAAGTGACGTTTCGGGACATATAGCGTCCCTTCTTCTGACAAACATAAAGTGCAAATGAACAAACTTATAAAGGCCTAAAAGACTAAACCATCATACTGTTTAGAAATATAATAACACAAAATAGTGACATAAGTTATAATATGTGTGTAGTGAAATGTATCCAACAAATCCTGTGTGATGTTCTTAATATAAACCAATAAAAGTGACAATAAAATGTTATGGCACTGATCTTGCTTACTTAATTACTGTCCAAAAAAACCTGCAAATAAACCCCACAGTGTTAAATGGAATCTTTCACAACACTTGTCATCATGGAACAATTGAAAAAAACGCCCCTCACTCCTAATAGGTTAAACGTTTACCATAGTAACAATAATAGCAATACCAGCCACAAGAAATAAACACTTGAGTGTTCCAAGCCATCCAAACGATCATATCAAAATCGTTGGCAACCATCCACCAGAAATAGCCACCAGCTCGTATCTCACAACAACCTATGCAATAATAACTAGTTTATAAAGCACCTAAATGCGCCAGAGCAGGCTCTAACCGATATCTTACTGTCAGACAGACCCCGCCCTCGCATACTGATAGGCTCATCGGGTCACACCTCCAACCTGATTGGTCAGCACAGGCTAATACTAATAAACAAACATCCATCAGTGAACATTTCCTCATCAATCACTGCCATCACGAACAACATCCACAAAGGGGGCTCATAGCTCCACAACATCACTCCCTCTTCATGTCTAAAGCACTACCGGGCTCAATACCGTTCCTCAGCGATATCGCTATAACAAACTCCTGTCCGCTCAATTCACCTCCTGATAGGCTATCACAGCCACACCTCCATGCTGATTGGCTCACAGAGCTCAATGTGAACCAATGTATATGTATGTTAAGCCAATACGCTGTCAATCTACAGACCCCCTCGCTCGAAGTATAAACACCACTCAAGTGCTAATAACGCACCATCATCAGTCACTCCATTTGTCATATGCACGCTCAGGGCTACTTAGTGCACAAACACCCATCTAATAGCAAAAGTACCTAAGTGTGTCCCCTACCACAATGTACAATCCAGTAAAGCACAACTTACTATATCACATACCATTATGTCCAGAATAACACAATCTCAATGTACAAGGGTAATAATTTTAAGAGTCCCTGCCTCACTGTCATTGGCATCAAAAATTATTAAACAATTAAGACACTGAACATTGTCAACTGCTCAATATCCATGGATGCTCCCCTCAATTCAATCGTTTTAAGTGTAGTGACAGTATGCCAAACTCATACAGGAAATTCATTACACAAGATATCATCCCATCACTACAAATGTAAGCCACCTCTGTAATTCCTACACATGTAATATGCGTATCCGGGCTACATCACATCATTCCACTAAAAGATTACCATTCCCCTATGACCAGGAGAGATTCAAACAAAAGGGATAACTATAACTCTATCTATGTGTACCAAGTGCCCTCAGGACTATTGTTCGATCAACAAAATCACTCAAAGGAATAGTCCATTATCCTTGAAAGAATAGTATACCGCCACTACGGTCAGCTAAAAAAATAACTCAAAACCAATAACCATGACTGGACCACATATCACACCACTTAATCACTACTATCAAGGGGCAGATGCAGGTTAGTGGACAAGGTTATAAGATCAGGCTCAAATATTATAGTGTTAAAATGGTGTGTACTAGAAGTGCACAACGTGTATCTATTTGTGAGTTAAAAATATATATGTAATACAACAAAAATGGAAAATTAAAAATTAAAAAATTAATTAAAAGCAAATATGTCTATCCTTGCATAATGAAAAAGCACTGGTTCAGACTTCTTAAAATGAACCCCAAGTGCAAATCAATAATGTGAGACTCAAGATGTAAAGAGTAGAATAATATCCAAGATGCCAAGGACAATAAGAGGATACATCTACGAAAGAAAATAGCATATAACTCCACATAAGGATCATGGGCTCTCATCACCAAAAACAGAAATAACAGATCTGGACTCCCATCATCTTAGCTACAGTCAACAGAATTAGACTTCAAGAGCAGTCATCCCAGGAAGGCTTGTCATCCAGACTGTACATTCAAGCCCCAACTCGTGAATCCAACAAGCCTCTTTCTGGAGCAGGATTTTTGCCCTATTGCCACCTCATCTGAGATTTAGTACATGATCAATTAGGCGAAACCTAAGATCAGTTACTGAGTGTCCATTCTCAAGAAAATGTCGGGCCACTGGTTGCTTGGATTTTCCACTCTTCAGTGCGGTTCTTATGCTAGAACGGTGATTGGCCATCCTAGTCCTGGCATCATATGTTGATTTTCCGATATAGAACATCCCACAAGGCCAATTTAGAAGATATATGATGTGCGTAGTCATGCAGGTCAAGAACCAATGAATCCCATATTTCTTCTTCCTCTCGGGATGCTGGAAAGAACTCCCCATGTGCATACTGTTGCAGGTGACGCAACTCAAGCATTTGTAGCAGCCATTATTTTTCTTCAGCCACAGTTGTTTATCTGTCAATGGTGACACATTAGTTTTCATGAGGGAATCCCTTAGACTTCTTCCTCTCCGATAGGCCAGGCATGGTGCTTCCCATTGTTTAAATGGTAGAGTGCTGTGAGATTCAATCAGCTTCCACTCATCTTTGATTGCTCTCATACTCAGATATTGGTCAGGGGATTAAGTTGTAACAAAAGGGAGCTGTTATTTGGTGTTTTGTTTGTTAACTTCCATTTCGCCCTGAGTCACCTGGTCACACATAAGGTGTTTTCTGTTGTACCCCCGTTGTGCAAATCTCTCCGTCATCTCTGCCAATTGGGTATGGCAGAGCCAATCGGCATGGAGGTGTGGCTGTGATAGCCTATCAGGAGGTGAATTGAGCGGACAGGAGTTTGTTATAGCGATATCGCTGAGGAACGGTATTGAGCCCGGTAGTGCTTTAGACATGAAGAGGGAGTGATGTTGTGGAGCTATGAGCCCCCTTTGTGGATGTTGTTTGTGATGGCAGTGATTGATGAGGAAATGTTCACTGATGGATGTTTGTTTATTAGTATTAGCCTGCGCTGACCAATCAGGTTGGAGGTGTGACCCGATGAGCCTATCAGTATGCGAGGGCGGGGTCTGTTTGACAGTAAGATATCAGTTAGGGCCTGTTCCGGCGCCTGTTCCGGCGCATTTAGGTGCTTTTTAAACGAGTTATTATTGCATAGGTTGTTGTGAGATACGAGCTGGGGGCTATTTCTGGTGGTTGCCAATGATTTTGATATGATCGTTTGGATGGCTTGGAACACTCAAGTGTTTATTTCTTGTGGCTGGTATTGCTATTATTGTTACTATGGTGAACACTTAACCTATTAGGAGTGAGGGGCGTTTTTTTCAATTGTTCCATGATGACAAGTGTTGTGAAAGATTCCATTTAACACTGTGGGGTTTATTTGCGTTTTTTTGGACAGTAATTAAGTAAGCAAGATCAGTGCCATAACATTTTATTGTCACTTTTATTGGTTTATATTAAGAACATCACACAGGATTTGTTGGATACATTTCACTACACACACATTATAACTTATGCCACTATTTTGTGTTATTATATTTCTAAACAGTATGATTGTTTAGTCTAGGAGTTTTGCACACGTTTTCCAGTGATTGGAGGCTGGTTAGGGGAGGGATTGTTAGGCCTTTATAAGTTTGTTCATTTGCACTGTATGTTTGTCAGAAGATGAGACGCTATATGTCCCGAAACGTCACTTAATACATTTTTCAAGTTTGATGGCAGAAGTCCAGTGAGTGCTTTGAATCATTTGCTATTGTATACTCCCTGAGAGCACCCTGGCAGTTGATGATAGGTGGTGAGAGTGCATGTACCCAGAACTGTTTGTATATATATATATATGTATATATAGAAATATACATTTAATTAAAAAAGGTACCTTATTTTATAAGAGAAGAACACAGGAATTTAAAATATGCATTTTGCACATTGCATGGTGGGGTTAGCGCACATGAAAACGTAGTATTCTTAAAGAGCGTTATTGAAATATTGCATATAAAATTTAATAAAAAAATAATATAAATTATTTAAAATGATTAAACTTGCAAGAATCAGATAGCGTATGTAATTTTAAGACTTTTCAAATCACTTCTATTCTCAAATGTACTTTGTTCGTTTGGTATCCATTGTTGAAAAGGAATACGCACATATCCTACACTAGTGGGAGTTAGCTGGTGATTGGTGCCTGTATACATTTGATTGGTTAACTAGATGTGTTCAGATAGCTGCCAGTAGTACAATGCTGTCCCTTCAGCAAAGGATAACAAGATAAAGAAGCATATTTGTTCTTAACATAGAAAATATTATACTTTTTATTATTAAATATATATTTCTATATATGTCTGATACTGTTCATGTAACATACATATTTATACCTTTATATCAATATGAATAGATATGCAGGTATAGGTATATACACATACATAGAGAAATATGTATTTAAGAATAAAAAGAACATTATCTTGTGAGTGAAAGTAAATGTGAGAGGTTTTTTTTTTAAATTGTACGTTCTATCCAAATAATTACTTACATTTTTGGGGTTTCCTAGCCCTTTAAACATACTGTAAAATATATAGATATATTTTATGGATTCATATCTAGGACAAAAGAGGACATGGAGTGCAAAAAAAGAGAGAGAAAATGATCTAAGTGCAGTATATCCGATAAAACAATACATTTATTATACATAAAATGGGTGCACTCACAAACGGGACCTCAAACAATGTAACAGGCATAAGTACAGATGACTCCCTACTGGATCCCATAATAATTCTCGTATCCCTGATCTCCTCAGTCTGTACGCGCTGCCTTATCCATCACCTTCTGAACAACGGGATATCCAAGTGAAACCTGGTTCCTAAAAGTGAGTCCTTCCTTCAAGTAGCAATCCCGTATTGCTGGCAAAGGTTCACTACCAGTCAGGAAAGGCAAGCGTCACTATATGTGTGTGTGGGCAAGGCCTTACGCGTTTTGCAGGGCTCCTCCCCACTTCATTTTTACTCACCAGTAAGAAATAAAGGTGCTGAAACTGTGAAACTGTGAATCTACCTGCTTGCACAGGACTGTGTAGTTTCTGCATCAAAGTGGGATTTTTACACAGTGAACTTTTTCTTATACTTGCAAATATTGTATATGCATTTTATTAAAAACAAATTTAAAATTTAAATGGATTAGATAGAGCACCCAATTTTTTTTTTAAAAAAAACTTTCCAATTCACTTTAATTTTCAATTTTGCTTAGTTCTCTTGATATCCTTTGCTAAAGAGTAATCCTAGGTGAGTTCAGGAGCATGCATGTGTCTTTAGTCATCTGGCAGCAGTGTTTGCAACATTATTCAACTGCTGCCATAGACTCTTGCACGCTCCTATGACCCTACCTTAGTTTACTCCAAACAAAGCATATCAAGAGAGCAAAACAAATTTAAAAGTAGAAGTAAATTGTAAAGTTAATTAAAATTGCTCTATCTGAATAATTAAATGTTTAATTTTGATTTTAAAGTTCCTTTAATTGTATCAGCATTGAAAGGTTAAGTATTCGCGCAAATTTAAAATAAACAAAAAACTATAATAAATAAACAATTATCTGTCAGCAGTCACTGCTAGAACAATACAGTTGAGAAAAAAAATAGTTTAAAAGAAATAACAGACACAAATATTATATTAGTACTAGGCCAAAATGAGAAATTAACATGGAGTAATCCAAGTATATTTTTTCACGAACAACAGACAGACATGCATTCTAGTACAACAACGCTAAACCAGAAGGTAGCTATGAATACTTTAGATTCCAATGTTCTTCACATAGAAGAAAATTTTATTTTTATTAAAAAAAAAAATATATATATATATATCCAAAGTTAACGGAGGCCCTCACTAGGTCCTAATTCATGCAATAATTTATTAGAACAAGTGACGTTTTGGGGTTACCTCCGTCCTCAGACTCTAACAATGTGTGCAAAAAATTTACTTACTATATACCCCAGACCCATTGTATTGCCTCCATGCTGTTGGTGGCGTTCCGGAAGTCCATGACGTCACGGAGCATCTACCATCACATGTCCCGATGTCTGTGTGTGAGTTGCCATGGTTACCAGATGTTACAAAGTTAACGGAGGCACTCACTGGGTCTTAATTCATAAAATAGTTTATACAACGGGTCTGGGGTATGAAGTAAGTAAATGTTATGCACACATTGTTAGAGTCTGAGGACAGGGGTAATCCCAAAACATCCCTTGTACTAATAAATTATTGCATGAATTAAGACCCAGTGAGTGCCTCTGTTAACTTTAAATATTACTATAATATTATCTAGTGAGCACCCTGGACATTAATAATCTACTTGGAGGCTTGGCCCTACTTAAAAGGTATATATATATATATATAAAACAAAAAGAAGCAGGCACTCACTGGTATTTAAATAAAGGATAACTTTTAATCCCACAAGATGTGGCATTTCGGAGTATTACCTCCTTCCTCAGACTCTTCAGACTCGCCAGAAACAGCAGTTATGAAGCAGCGGTCACAAAGACCGCTGCTCTATAACCCTGTCCGCCTGCTCTGAACAGGCAGACAGGAATCACCACAATTCAACCCGATCGAGTACGATCGGATTGATTGACACCTCCCTGCTGCCGGCCGATTGGACGCAAGTCTGCAGGGGGCGGTGTTGGACCAGCAGCTCTTGTGATGCTTGCAATGCTGAATACGGAGAGCGTATTGTTCTCAGCATTCAGCGAGGTCTTGCAGACCTGATCTGCACTGCCGGATCAGGTCCGCAAGACCTTTGTTAAATAGGGGCCAACGTGTATTTCTAGTTTATATTTGCTGTATACAGCACTGTTTATATACTCTCATATATATATATATATATATATATATATATATATATATATATATATATATATATATATATATCTGTATATACTTATACCTGTATATCTATATTCTTATAGATATGTAGGTATAGATATCTATTTTACACGAACATTATATAGAAATATATATTTAATAATAAAAAAAATTACATAGTTTTCTATGTGAAAAACATAGAAATGGATAGTAGCACAATTTGTTTTTACCGTTTAGGTCTAATTTTTTGTCGGGTTGGCGTACATGAAGAATTGCTATGCTAAAATATTTTAAAAATTAATTAAAATTATTAAAAAATATTATACATTATTTTAAAAATTATAAATGATCCAACAATTTATATATTATATAACAGGCATGAAAGTCATTCTAGCTTTTGTTCTATCTCAGGAGTGCTGCTCTCTCTCTTCAGATATTTATGCAAATTACTCTTGGGTCTCCCTAAGAGTAATGGGGAAAACCAGACGTGGACTCCTTGCACACTTGCCCTTAGAGAGATACAACTGCACCTCACTGATGAGGTCCACAGAAGGACAAAATGATCATCTGGGGTTGTTGTTTCTCTTGTTTAGAGAGGAATTTTGGTGCTGGACTGTCATTGGGCAGGGTCAGACTGATATGCTAGTAAATAACAAAATAATCCGGCACAATTATAGTGTAGGCAGGCAAAAAGTCATTAAAGACTGGTTCTCTAGTAAATTTATAAAATATTAAATAAAAAAAGAAAATGAAAAGTACTAGAAAAAAACACTCTTGCCTCAAACCTAAAATAGAGAAAAAAATTATTGATTACTTTGTGGGTGTTTATGTCTTTTAAAGCTATAGGTTGATATTTACTGCTGTTTGTAACGCCGGACCGAAAGTGGCTTGTTTTACCATTTCTGGTTTGACGATTTGTTTTGAGTTTGTATTCTAATTGTTTGCACGTTTACACAGGGAAAGAGGTAATTATTGCTGAAGTGTTTGCCCTATTTAAGAGTGTGTTTTGTACCATTGGTTTTGTTCTGAAGAAGGGGAGAAACATCCCTGAAACGTCAACTAAATTTGTCACACTTTGCAAGATCCTGGGACTTCACTATTTTTTTGTTCAGTGCATACCTGAGTGTAAGCTCAGGTGGTTGACCCTGGAGGGTGGATTCACACATTGAGGCCCATTTATCAAGTTCCGTATGGAGCTTGTGGGCCCGTGTTTCTGGCGAGTCTTCAGACTCGCCAGAAACAGCAGTTATGAAGCAGCTGCTCTATAACCCTTTCCGCCTGCAATGCTGAATACGGAGAGCGTATTGCTTTCTGCATTCAGCGAGGTCTTGCGGACCTGATCCGCACTGCCGGATCAGATCCACCAGACCATTGTTAAATAGGCGTCATAGAGATTATATATATATATATATATATATATATATATATATATATATAACTTTTTAATGTATGTATAATAATTTTTAATAATTATTATTTATGTTTTTTAATATTTTATATGTAATATTTCAGTAACGCACATTGAGGTTAGCAATCCATCATGTGTGTTAACCCGAAACAACATTAGACCTAAATCACTGTCAGCTAGATTACGAGTTTGGCGTTATGAGTGAAAAAGCATTGTTATGCTTTATAACGCTGCTTTTTCCCTAACATCGCTATTACAAGTCTTGCAGGTATAGATGTACCGCACACCATTTTGGCCGTCACGCAAATTAAAAAAGTCCTTTTTCAATGGGACTCTCAAAGCGCCGATATTACGAGTTTGCCTGGGAGGCCAAAAAGTGAGCGGTACTCTCTATAACCACAAGATTCGTACCACCATCTAAAGTCAGTAGTTATAAGTTTTATGTTACAAAGCTGTACCATAAAACTCATAACTAAAGTGTTAAAAAGTACACTAACACCCATAAACTACCTATTAACCCCTAAACCGAGACCCTCCCGCATCACAAACACTATAATAATATTATTAACCCCTAATTTGCTGCTCTGGACATCGCCACCACTAAAAAAAATTTATTAACCCATATTCCGCCGCTCCCCGACATCGTCGCCACTATAATAAACCTATTAACCTCTAAACCGCTGCCCTCCCGCATCACAAACACTATTTAAAGATTATTAACCCCTAATCTGCCGCCCACCCAAACACTGTCGCAATAATAAACCTATTAACCCCTAAACCGCAAGCCCCCACAATGAAATATACTATAATAAATGATTAACCCCTAAACCTCTGACCTCCCACATCACTAACGCTACATAAATATATTAACCCCTAACCCTAGCGTAACCCTAAGACTAACACTAACACCCCCTAACTTAAATATATTTAAAATAAATCTAAATAAACCTTATAATTATTAACTAAATAATTCCTATTTAAAACTAAATACATACTTACCTGTAAAATAAAACCTAAGCTAGCTACAATATAACTAATAGTTATATTGTAGCTATCTTAGGTTTTATTTTTATTTCACAGCTAAGTTTGTATTTATTTTAACTAGGTAGACTAGTTAGTAAATAGTTATTAACTAATAGTTATTAACTATTTAATAACTACCTAGTTAAAATAAATAGAAAGTTACCTGTAAAATAAAACCTAACCTGTCTTACACTAAAAACTAACATTACAATAAAATAAAATTAATTAAATTATTAAAATACAATTTTCTAAATTACAAAAAAATAAACACTAAATTACAAAAAATAAAAAACCACATTATCAAAAATAAAAAACAAATTACTCCTAATCTAATAGCCCTATCAAAATAAAAAAGCCCCCCCCCCAAAAAAAAATAAAAAAAACCCTAGCCTACACTAAACTGCCAATGGCCTTTTGTGGGTTATTGCCCCAAAGAAATCAGCTCTTTTACCTGTAAAAAAAATACATTGCCCAAACCCTAAGCTAAAAAGAAAACCCACCCAAAAAACCCTTAAAAAAACCTAACACTAACCCCCGACGATCCACTTACAGTTTTTGAAGTACGGACATCCATCCTCAGCCAGCCGGCAAAGTTATCATCCAGGCGGCAAGAAGTCTTCATCCGGGCAGCCTCTTCCATCTTCATCCAGCCGGCGAAGTCCTCATCCAGACGGCAAGAAGTCTTCATCCAGACGGCATCTTCTATCTTCATCTATCCGGCATGGAGCGGGTCCATCTTCAAGACATCCGGCGTGGAGCATCCTCTTCTTACGATGATCACTGTAAAATGAAGTTTCCCTTTAAGTGACGTCATCCAAGATAGCGTCCCTTACATTCCTATTGGCTAAAAGATTTCTATCAGCCAATGGGAATTAAAGGTGAAAAAATCCTATTGACTGTTGCAATCAGCCAATAGGATTGAGCTCTCATTCTTTCGGCTGTTCCAATCGTAATCTAGCTGTGTGTCAGGTAAGATCACATGAAAAATTTATAATTTTACATTGCTTTATTGACATTTATGAAAACATAAAATATGAAAAACTAATAATTATTAAAATATTTTATATTTAAAATTTCAGTTTTGCATTATGAGTCAAACAGCAGCATTGTGGCCCATAACGCATTATTTTCCTTAACACAGCCATTACATGTCTTGTCGGTATAGGTGTACCACAAGCCTTTTAGCCTGTACTGCAACGTCAGTCCCGCACTCCTAAAAATGATGTTTTTTCATGGGATTCCCATAGCGCTGGTATTATGAGTTTTGCGGTGAAGATAAAAAGCAAGCGCTACAGTCTAATATGACAAGATCTGTACCGCCATCTAAAGTCAGTAGTAAGGATTTTTTTTACGCTACAAGACTGTAACATAAAACTCATAACTAATGTGTTAAAAAGTACACTAACACCCATAAACTACCTATTAACTCCTAAACCGGCACTGGAAAACCTGCAGCTTGTGGAAGCTTGGGCATGATTGGACCTTACAAAAGGACAATAATCCCAAGCATACCTCAAAGTCTACCTAGGCTTGGTTGCAGAAGATGTCCTGGAAGATTCTACAGTGGCCATCACAAGTCACCTGACTTGAATCCCATAGAAAATCTTTGGTGGGATTTGAAAAAGGCAGTTTCAGCATGCAAACCCAAGAATATTACTGAACTGGAGGCCATTGCTCATTGGTGTCTAGCTGATTTGCAATGGGGGGGTTGAATTATTTTGATTACAACTATATATATATATATATATATATATATACATACATACACATATTTAGACATATAAATACATCTAAGTAGTGATCAAGTGCGCATGTGCATGAAACGCGTCTGCTGTGCTGTGTACCAATACATCAACATCAACCTGAACTTTTGCTTTGACCTGACCTATATATGTTTTTAACTTTTGGAATAAAATATTTTAATTTTTATCTACATCATAGAGTGCTTTCTTTTTTGGAATTTATGAATACATCTATATGTACAATATAGCCATTTGTAATCAAACACTTTTTCATATACTATATACCATACCTTTTAACCCTTATAACTTTTTCTTTTTAATATTTATATGATTCATTTTTAATTAGATTATGTTTATATAAATGTAACTGTAATTTTGAATGTATTTATGTTGTGTTTTAAGGGTCTTGATCTGGTGGTCCTCCATCCACACCTTGAATAACCTGACTGTGTGGCATGGATCATTGTCCTGCTGGAAAATCCAATCCTCGCAGTTTGGGAACATTGTCAGAGGAGAAGGAAGCAAGTATTCTTCCAGGATAACCATTTATGTGGCTCGATTCATGCTTCCTTCACAAAGATAAATCTGCCTGATTCCTGTCATCTTCTCTCATGAGTCCAACTTTCAGCTTTGCCCAACCCCTAGTTGTCTAATAATTAGATGGAGACCTCACAACCACTGTTACATTTAGTGGAGGATCAGTGATGATCTGGGGGTGCTTCAGAAAGGCAGATTTATCTTTGTGAAGGATGTATGAATCAAGCCACTTACAAGTTTATCCTGGAAGAAAAATTGCTTTCTTCTGCTCTGACAATGTTCCCGAATCTACAGACCTGAACTCCATTGAAAAAGTCTGGAATGTGATCAAGAGGAAAATGAATAGTCACAAACCATCAAACACCAGGAGTGGTAAAATATCACCCAACAGCAACGTGACCAGTGGAGAGCATGCCAAGATGCATGAAAGCTGTGATTGAACATCAGGGTTATTCCATTAAACATTGATTTCTGAACTCTTGCTGAGTCAAAGCATAATTAATGTGTTGTTTAAAAATTAATATGAACTTGTTTTCAACGTCTGTACACTGCATCTGCAGTGCGTGCACAAGGTCGCGTTTGCATTGATTCAAACTTTATTGTGCACTGGTATTACACAGTGGAGCGCAAATATTGCTTTCATCAAATCTATATTTAGCGATCCACTTGTAATATGGCCCATATTGAACCAAAATACCATTATATATATGTAGAAATATTTATTTATGTGAAGAACATTGGAAGGTGAAATATTTATATTTTTAAGCTGGGTTAGCTCACATGAGAATATGCTATCGGGTTTGAGCAAGAGGGGAGTGGTTTTGCTTTGTTTTTTTCCACTTTTTTCTCTCCATTGACTTCTATGGGGGAATACATAAACGTGGATGCAAATTGCAAGTTTGGCTTTTTGTGCAAAAAGCTTACTTTTAGTGCAGTTAAAGGGACAGTCAAGTCCAAAAAAAACTTTCATGATTTAAATAGGGCATGTAATTTTAAACAACTTCCCAATTTACTTTTATCACCAATTTTGATTTGTACTAAGTTCTTTGTTGAAAGCTAAACCTAGGAGGTTCATATGCTAATTTCTTAGACCTATATTAGTAAATGTGAAATACTTACAGTAAATACATAGTTAAAATCTTTATTAAATATGAATATTGCATAAATATGTTTTATCATGCTTTTATCTGCTTAATGACAAATTGATATAAGGCACTTATATATATGTCTATTTATGTGTACATATATATTAATGTATTTTTATGTGTGTATATATGACTGTAAATACATATATACACATATAAATACATTAATATATATATATATGTACACATATATAGGCATATATATATATATATATATATATATACACAAATACATCTTTAGCAATGTATATGTAATAATGTGTCTCAATATTAAAGCCCTTTGCTTGCCTTTTATTTCTAACACCTGAGATCTTCTATCTTTGAGCCCTCATTTCTTTTTTGAGCAATATTTATTTGAAATATTTTTTTATCATACAGTGTTAATATGAGTGTGACTTTACTTTGTAATGTATTTTTGAAGTGTTTTGTGCAAGTTTTTAGTTTCGGAAGACAGTTAACAACAGCTCTGAGATCACGGAAAGGATACAAGTGTAAACGATGATTGTGCTAGCACAATTGCAAATTCACTCCACTTGTAATATCAGCAAAATGAAAATGGCTTGCAAAAACACTATTACGCTAGCACGAAACCGTTTGCGCCTCACTTGTAATCTAGCCCTAAATTGGGCAAAGAGAACCAATGACTTGTTTAACACTTTCAGTTGAGGGCTTGCAATGTAACTTGGGCTTGCCTGTCTTGATTTGGGACTTCATTTGGGACTTGTCTGTGTTGAATCAGGACTTGACTTGAGACTTGAATGCAAAGACCCGAGACTTACTTGTGACTTGCAAAACAATGTGGGCTCTTTTTCATTGAGCCGTAATTTGGTTTGCACAAGTTTGCAAACTGATAAATATTCTGTCTGAAGCAATTTAATGTATTAACTGCTTCCGATGGTGCATTATACCACTATATTAGCAGATGAGGTTTGGCTTCCGAAAACATCCCCTAAAAATTATTAGAAGCCATTAAGCTCTAATTTACACCAGGTTTTCAATGAAAGCACAAACCGTTAATACACTGTCGGAGGCTGTTGATACATTTAATTTTTTGAGGCCTAGATCCCATTGAAATTTTAAAATTTGTTTAATTAAATATCATTTTTTTTCCATGTATAGGAATAGTGGCACTTATGTTCTTATGGAAATA
This sequence comes from Bombina bombina, assembly GCF_027579735.1. Lineage (NCBI taxonomy): Eukaryota > Metazoa > Chordata > Amphibia > Anura > Bombinatoridae > Bombina > Bombina bombina. The sequence continues at coordinate 575,335,501 of NC_069502.1, forward strand.
TCAATATGTATTTAAATATAAGAATATAAACAAGCACATCTCTACAATATTCAAACTTGACCTATGCATAGGGCAGCAATAAATATTACATATATCAATAACGTAGAACATTTAAAGGGATAGTCAAGTAAAAAAAAAACTTTCCTGATTTAAATAGGGCATGCAATTTTAAACAACTTTATAATTTACCTTTATTACCAATTTTGCTTTGTTCTCTTGGTATTCTTAGCTGTAAGCTAAACCTACGAGGTTTATATGTTAATTTCTTAGACTTTGAAGGCCGCCTCTAATCTGAAAGCATTTTGACAGTTTTTCACCACTAGAGGGCGTTAGTTAATGTGTTTCATATAGATAACATTAAGCTCAGGCATGTGAAGCTCCTAGGAGTCAGCACTGATTGGCTAAAAATGCAAGTCTGTCAAAAGAACTGAAATAACAGGGCAGTTTGCAGAGGCATAGATACAAGGTAATCACAGAGGTAAAAAGTATATTAATATAACTGTGTTCTTTATGCAAAACTGGGGAATGGGTAATAAAGGGATTATCCACCTTTTTAAACAACAAAAATTCTGGTGTTTACTGTCTCTTTAATTATGATAAAAAGTAGTATTTGCTTATAGTTTAAAATATGTATTATAAATAAGTGTATTTTTGTTTCTCTTTAGACTAGATCACTGGTAAGGAGTGCAGAAATTTAACGTAAATTTTATAGTGCAAGGTCAGGGTTACTATAGCAACTAACTTGATATGGGATGATTTTTGATAAATTCAACATTGCATGGAAGCTTTAACACGCGTTAAATTACACCTACACGAAAAGAGCCACTGCGCGCACTGCACAACGCATTTTAATGGAAACCTTATACTAAAATGGAGCCGTAAACCCATTTTAGCTGTCGGCTCTATTTTTTATGGCTCAATGAAAAACAAGTCCAGAATTGGTCCCACCTCTGCTGTTTGCTCTACAAAAAAAAATGGACTTGAGATGTGATATGATAATTTTAGACAAATATATTCAAGGACTATATAGAGTTAGTAGAACCTCTGTTTATTTCAAGGCAATTGTTTGTGACAAGAGTAAAATCAAAGGAGAGTATCCCCTGTTGGTGTTAATAGCAAGTGGTGGGAATAAACACACAAAGTTTGTTGTTTTGCATATCGTGTGATACAGATGCGGGCCAAAATCAGACAGTCTCAAGTCAATATTGTTATGACAGATCCATTAGAAGCTCCCAAATATTCAATGGTGAATAAATGAACAAAAAATCACCAGACTTATCAGTCAGCAGGTACGGACTTACCGGGCTCACTCAATCTCATGTAGTTTCTTTAACATCGAATGCCCTGCCGTAGGCGTCTTGTGGCGTATAGCACCTTCACGCCATGATTACCGCTGACGTCATTGGGAGGCTCGTCTGTTCCGTTGTCATGAGTATTGATCAGTGGTGTGGTTTCATCCAACCCCCTTGTCCTTGATGCGCCAATCCAGTGGCTTCTCCTCTGGTGACGTGCGGGGGGTGGGAAATGCCGCTGTCTTTTGATTAGTCCGGATCTGGTCGGCTCCTTAAATTTTTTGTCCGGAGCTCTCTGTGGGATTGAAAGTCTTCCTGTCGGCTGTGCTCATTGGGTAGGTCAAGTATAAACAGATGCACAAAAGTAGGAGCACCAGCCGAAGTAAAAAGTAAAAATCCAAATCTTTATTAGAACAAATATTAAAAGCCAGGACATCAGGCAATTAAAGTGAAGGAGGTCAGCGTAGACAAACAGCTGACGCGTTTCGGCATAGAGCCGTAGTCGAAGCTGACAAACTTTACAATAAAAATTACTTATAAAACCCTTAGCTGCCTCCTATTGGTTAGTGAAAAATTTGCATACATAATTAAATATACAATTAACTTATTTTACAGTGTCTGAGACCTCTGTATCACGAGATGATACTTACATGGAACGAGAAAACAAGCAAAAAATAAACCATGTTAAAAGCTTGTCGTTAGAAAAAGTGCAAAAACAGTTAATGCAAATGGGTTAATATGAATATAATCAAATAAAGACTCAGTTCCGTAAAATATCATGACATTGAGCTCACTATCACTTCCACTAAAACAAAGTGGTAAAATACATTGTTTTGCTTAAAAACAGTATTGAGCAAAGGATAGGGAAGAGATTGAGAAACGATTCAATATTTATATATAGTGGCAACAAAACATATGTTTAGATTGCAAGTTAGGCTAGAAATAAAGCATGCAAAAAATTGAGTCAAATGTCAATGTCAATCAAGTAGAATAATATAACGTTTTCTCAAGATATTTTATGCTATAAATACTATGTTTGAAATGGGACTCATTCATGGGAAACAGTATAACACATCAATTTTGTGACTGATCATAATTTATATATTGTACTTGAGGGAACAACATTCAATGTTACTGCCAGAAATTTATTAGGTCGTAATTGGAATTAAATCCATCATATATAAAAATTGAATCGTTTCTCAATCTCTTCCCTATCCTTTGCACAATACTGTTTTTAAGCAAAGCAATGTATTTTACCACTTTGTTTTAGTGGAAGTGATAGTGAGCTCAATGTCATGATATTTTACGGAACTGAGTCTTTATTTTATTATATTCATATTAACCCATTTGCATTAACTGTTTTTGCACTTTTTCTAACAACAAGCTTTTAACATGGTTTATTTTTTGCTTGTTTTCTCGTTCCATGTAAGTATCATCTCGTGATACAGAGGTCTCAGACACTGTAAAATAAGTTAATTGTATTGTATATTTTATTATGTATGCAAATGTTTCACTAACCAATAGGAGGCAGCTAAGGGTTTTATAAGTAATTTTTATGGCAAAGTTTGTCAGCTTCGACTACGGCTCTATGCCGAAACGCGTCAGCTGCTTGTCTACGCTGACCTCCTTCACTTTAATTGCCTGATGTCCTGGCTTTTAATATTTGTTCTAATAAAGATTTGGATTTTTACTTTTTACTTCGGCTGGTGCTCCTACTTTTGTGAATTTGTGACAAGAGGTCACACTTTAAGCCTTGTAAAAGCAATCAAATTGTGGAACTCCTTGCCTAAAGAATGTGAATAACTTAGATAATATCATAGGTACATTTCTGCCTAAAAACAGAATTCTGATATATGTTTGCTTGTGATAAATGGGACGTCTTTCTAATTATATTATACAGCTTATTTATTGTAAATAATATAGGATCTGTATAGGTTGAACTTGAAAGACTTCTGTCTTCTTTAAAGGGATAGTAAACACCAAAAATGTTATTGTTTAAAGAGATTGATAATCCCTTTATTTACCATTCCCCAGTTAACCAACACTGTTATGGAAATATACTTTTTACCTCTGTGATTAGCTTGTATATAAGCTTCTGCTCACTGCCTCCATATCTCAGATTTTGCGTTTCAGGTAATTAATACTGACTCTTAAATAACTCCACGTGCACGAGCACAATGTTATTTATATGAAACACATGAACAAACGCTCTCTAGCTGTGAAAGACTGTCAAATGCATTCAGATAAGAGAGGGCCTTTGAGGGCTTTAAAATTAGCATATGAACCTCCTAGGTTTAGCTTTCAACTAAGAATACCAAGAGAACAAAACAAATTTGAGGGCAAAAGTAAATTAGAAAGTTGTTTAAAATTACCCTATCTGGGGCGCGATCCGATATAGATCCTAGTTTGCGGCGCCGTCAGATGCTAAAGTGCCGTAAGTCTGACAAACCAGTGATGTCCAGAAATCTGTGTAAGTACAAATTTCTGTAGTCGCCAGTGACTTACGACACTTTAGAAACTGCCGGCGTCTACAAAACCTGACTAAGTTATAAATTCACCCGTACTGTTTAACACGCCTCCCAAACATAGCCCGACACGTCTAACCCTCTATCCGCTATCCCCCCTCACTCTCCTAATAATAAAAATGTATTAACCCCTAAACCGCCGCTCCCGGACCCCGCCGCACCTAATAAAGTTATTAACCCTTAAACCGCTGCTCCCGGACCCCGCCGCCACCTACATTAACTAACCCCTAATGTGAGCTCCTACCCCGCCACCACCTACATTAACTACCCCCTAATGTGAGCTCCTACCCCGCCGCCACCTACATTAACTACCCCTAATGTGAGCTCCTACCCCGCCGCTAGCTACATTAACTGCCCCCTAATGTGAGCTCCTACCCCGCCGCCAGCTATATTAAAACTATTAACCCCTAATTTTATCCCCCTACACCGCCGCCAGCTATATTAAATTTATTAACCCCTAATCGAATCCCCCTATACCGCCGCCACCTATATTAAATTAATTAATCCCTAATCTGACCCCTCTACACCGCCGCCACCTATATTAAATTAATTAATCCCTAATCTAAATCCCCCTATACCGCCGCCACCTATAATAAATAGATTAACCCCTAATCTGACCCCTCTACACCGCCGCCACCTATATTAAATTAATTAATCCCTAATCTAATCCCCCTATACCGCCGCCACCTATATTAAATTAATTAACCCCTAATCTAATCCCCCTACACCGCCGCCACCTATATTAAATTAATTAACCCCTAAAATACTAAACTATCCATACCACTAACCCTAACTCTAACCCTACAAATAGCCCTGAAAAGGGCTTTTTGCGTGGCATTACCCCAAAGTAAACAGCTCTATTGCCAGCCCTAAAAGGGGCTTTTTGCGGGGCTTTGCCCCAAAGTAACCAGCTCTTTTACCAGCCCTTAAAAGGGCTTTTGGCGGGGCATTGTCACAAAGAAATCAGCTCTTTTGCCTATAATCTAAATCCCCCTATACCGCCGCCACCTATAATAAATAGATTAACCCCTAATCTGACCCCTCTACACCGCAGCCACCTATATTAAATAGATTAACCCCTAATCTGACCCCCCTACACCGCCGCCACCTATATTAACTATATTAACCCTAATTATATTAGGGTTAATATAGTTAATATAGTTATTATATTATATATATTAACCCTAATTATATTAGGGTTTATATAGTTAATATCGTTATTATATTATATATATATTAAGTATAATAACCCTATCTAACTCTAACACCCCTAACTAAATTCTTATTAAAATAAATCTAATTAATATTAATATTATTAATTAAAATATTCCTATTTAAATCTAAATACTTACCAATAAAATAAACCCTAAGATAGCTACAATGTAATTAATAATTACATTGTAGCTATTTTAGGGTTTATATTTATTTTACAGGTAACTTGGTATTTATTTTAACTAGGTACAATAGCTATTAAATAGTTAATAACTATTTAATAGCTATCTTGTTAAAATATTTACCAATTTACCTGTAAAATAAATCCTAACCTAAGTTACAAATATACCTACACTATCAATAAATTAAATAAACTACAAATATCTAAACTAAAATACCATTAAATAAACTAAACTAAATTACAAAAAAAACAAACACTGAATTACAAAAAATAAAAAAAGATTACAAGAATTTTAAGCTAATTACACCTATTCTAAGCCCCCTAATAAAATAACAAAGTCCCCCAAAATAAAAAAAAATTTCCCTACCCTAAACTAAATTACAAAAGTTAACAGCTCTATTACCAGCCCTTAAAGGGGCTTTTTGCGGGGCATGCCCCAAATAAATCAGCTCTTTTGCCTGTAAAAAAATAACACAATACCACCCCCCAACATTACAACCCACCACCCACATACCCCTACTCTAAACCCACCCAAACCCCCTTAAAAAAACCTAACTCTAAGCCCCAGAAGATCTCGCTACCTTGAGTCGTCTTCACCCAGCCGGGCCGAACTCTTCATCCTATCCGGGCGATGTCTTCATCCAAGCGGCAAAGAAGGAGTCTTCCATCCGGCGATATCTTCATCCAAGCGGCAAAGAAGAAGTCTTCCATCCGGCAATGTCTTCATTCAAGCGGCAAAGAAGAGGTCCTCCATCGGGGCAAAGTTTTCTTCCAAGCGGCATCTTCAATCTTCTTTCTTCAGCCCTCCGACGTGGAACATCCATCTGGCCCAACGACTGAACGACGAATGGAGTTTCCTTTAAATGACGTCATCCAAGATGGCGTCCATCGAATTCCGATTGGCTGATAGGATTCTATCAGCTAATCGGAATTAAGGTAAGAAAATCTGATTGGCTGATTCAATCAGCCAATCAGATTCAAGTTCAATCCGATTGGCTGATCCAATCAGCCAATCAGATTGAGCTTGCATTCTATTGGCAGATCGCAGCAAATAGAATGCGAGCTCAATCTGATTGGCTGATTGGATCAGCCAATCAGATTTTCTTACCTTAATTCCGATTGGCTGATAGAATCCTATCAGCCAATCGGAATTTGACGGACGCCATCTTGGATGACGTAATTTAAAGGAAACTTCATTCGTCGTTCAGTCGTCGGGCCAGATGGATGTTCCGCCTCGGAGGGCTGAAGAAAGAAGATTGAAGATGCCACTTGGAAGAAAACTTCGCCCCGATGGAGGACCTCTTCTTTGCCGCTTGGATGAAGACATTGCCGGATGGAAGACTTCTTCTTTGCCGCTTGGATGAAGACATCGCCGGATGGAAGACTTCTTCTTTGCCGCTTGAATGAAGACATCGCCCGGATTGGATGAAGAGTTCGGCCCGGCTGGGTGAAGACGACTCAAGGTAGGGAGATCTTCTGGGGCTTAGTGTTAGGTTATTTTAATGGGGGTTTGGGTGGGTTTAGAGTAGGGGTATGTGGGTGGTGGGTTGTAATGTTGGGGGGTGGTATTGTGTTTTTTTTTACAGGCAAAAGAGCTGATTTCTTTGGGGCATGCCCCGTAAAAAGTCCTTTTAAGGGCTGGTAATAGAGCTGTTAACTTTTGTAATTTAGTTTAGGGTAGGGAATTTTTTTTATTTTGGGGGGCTTTTTTATTTTATTAGGGGGCTTAGAATAGGTGTAATTAGCTTAAAATTCTTGTAATCTTTTTTATTTTTTGTAATTTAGTGGGGTTTTTTTGTAATTTAGTTTAGTTTATTTAATTCTATTTTAGTTTAGATAATTGTAGTTTATTTAATTTATTGATAGTGTAGATGTATTTGTAACTTAGGTTAGGATTTATTTTACAGGTAAATTGGTAATTATTTTAACAAGGTAGCTATTAAATAGTTATTAACTATTTAATAGCTATTGTACCTAGTTAAAATAAATACCAAGTTAACTGTAAAATAAATATAAACCCTAAATAGCTACAATGTAATTATTAATTTTATTGTAGCTATCTTAGGGTTTATTTTATAGGTAAGTATTTAGATTTAAATAGGAATATTTTAATTAATAATATTAATATTAATTAGATTTATTTTAATAAGAATTTAGTTAGGGGTGTTAGAGTTAGATAGGGTTATTATACTTAATATATATATATAATATAATAACGATATTAACTATATTAACCCTAATATAATTAGGGTTAATATAGTTAATATATATAATATAATAACTATATTAACTATATTAACCCTAATATAATTAGGGTTAATATAGTTAATATATATAATATAATAACTATATTAACTATATTAACGCTATTATAATTAGGGTTAATATAGTTAATATAGCTGGCGGCGGTGTAGTGGGATTAGATTAGGGGTTAATCTATTTAATATAGGTGGCGGCGGTGTAGGGGGTAATACATTTATTATAGGTGGCGGCGGTGTAGGGGATTTAGATTAGATGCAAAAGAGCTTATTACTTTGTGACAATGCCCCGCAAAAGCCCTTTTAAGGGCTGGTAAAAGAGCTGATTACTTTGGGGAAATGCCCCGCAAAAAGCCCTTTTAAGGGCTGGCAATAGAGCTGTTACTTTGGGGCAATGTCATGCAAAAGGCCCTTTTAAGGGCTGGTAATAGAGGTGATTACTTTAGGGGGATTAGATTAGGGGTTAATGTATTTAATATAGCTGGCGGCGGTGTAGGGGGATTAAATTAGGGGTTAATAATTTTAATATAGCTGGATAGGGGGATTAGATTAGGGGTTAATAATTTAATATAGCTGGCGGCGGGGTAGGAGCTCACATTAGGGGGTATGTAATGTAGATGGCGGTGGTTTAAGGGGCTCACATTAGGGGGTATGTAATGTAGGTGGCGACGGTGTAGGGGATCACATTGGGGGGTTATACATTTAATGTAGGTGGCGGCGGGGTCCGGGAGCGGCGGTTTAGGGGTTAAATACTTTATTAGGGATTGGGGCGGGGGATCGCGGTTGCTAGGTAGATAGACATTGCGCATGCGTTAGGTGTTAGGTTTTATTTTTCAGGTACTTTAGGGAGTTACGGGGCTCCAATAGATAGCATAAGGCTTACTACGGCTGCATTTTGTGGCGAGGTGAAAATGGAGTAAGATTTCTACATTTTCGCCACGTAAGTCCTTACGCTGTATATTAGATACTTTGCGGGTTTGGTATACCTGTCTATGGCCCAAAAAAACTACGGGCGAAGGCAGAAATATACGAGCGTAACTTCTAGGTTACGCCGTATATAGGATTCAAAACCCGCACAAAATTCGGCGTTGCCGGCTTTTGCGGGCACCGCTGCATATCGGATCGGGCCCCTGACTCATGAAAGTTTAATTTGGTCTTTACTATCCCTTTAAACCTTATCTACTATGTTACTATGTTATATATTCAAGCATCAGTACTTTAGGTTTTCAAAAGTGTTACATTTTCTAGTGATATTTTGTATTGCATTCAAGCGTAACAATTAACTCACCACTTTTAATATTAGCAATAATAGCGCACCCTAAGATATCCATTCAAAGTATAGGGCATACTAAAAAATGAGATTCTCTGGTAAACCTTTATACCATTCACTTGTAATACCAGTTTGTGTGGTATTCTTAGCACTGTGCCCCGATAAGTATAACTCACCCTGCATTATTGGTTGAGCTCCACTTGTAATATAGCCTTTGATATTACAATATCAAAGTATTTATATCATTTTAATTTGTATTAACATCTCTAAAAACCTCCTGCAATCAACTTCTCTAATAGTACATTTCTCACTGTGATCATGTAATTATTGTGCTCTGCATTTTGTTTCACAACAATATACTTAAAACTATTCACTGTATCATTTGCAACTTATCACACAACTTGTTTTTATATTTAGGTAGTGTCTAGAAAATGTATTGAATATTTGTTTATTCATTTGAAACTAGTATTACAGTATGATTCTATGGTAACTAGTCTATGTGATCCAATAGGATTCACAGCTATTTTCAGAAAAAGTAAAAAATAATGCACAGCTGAAGCAATATATTTTAAATATATACACATTGAAGTTTAAATCATTTTTGACATTTTATTTCCTTATTCTCACAATGGAAATATAATTTTTCCGTGGTAGAAATTATTTGTTTGTTATTTATAGTGATCTGTCTCTATTTCTGTACAGTAAGTTTTGGAGTATGTAACCTTTTGTGTCATCAAAATATTTAATACATCTTTAGGAGTAAATGAGCAATATCACAGATGGATCATAAGCCAATAAAGAGAGATTAAAAAAGCAACATGAAAAAATATATTTAAAAAAAGACATCGAGAATATTACACATCTTCAAATAATTTCTGTGTTATGCCTTTGTAAAAGAACAGATTATGAGGTGTAACAGCTATTTGTCGCCCTTGTAAAGAAAAGGAAGTAAAATATTGTGCAATGATAAAACTAAAATGTTGTGATCCCTTTAATTCATAAATGGTCCTCAGGCCTCACTAACAGGACAGATTTTCAGGATAACTTAACAGGTGAGATAATAAAATAATTAGTAAACAGATTACGAGTTTTCCTTTATGAGCGGCTCGGTAATAACTTGCAAGTTATTTCCACCACTCACCTTTAATAACACTGCTATTACAGGTTTGCAAAAACCCAGCATTAGCAGACAATATGGCAGCGTTGAGCTCCATACCACACATAAATACCAGCGCTGCTTTGAGCTGGTTTCGTGCAAGATTTCCCCATAGACATCAATGGGGAGAGCTGGCTAAAAAGCCTAACACCTGCAATAAAGGAGCGTAAAGCTTCGTAAAGCAACCCCTTTGATTCCTATGGGGAAAGAAAAGTTATGTTTACACCTAACACCCTAACATAAACCCCGAGTCTAAACACCCCTAATCTTCTGCCCCCAACATCGCCGACACCTGCATTACACTTATTAGCCCCTAATCTGTTGCCCCCAACATCGCTGCCACCTACCTACACTTATTAACCCCTAATCTGCTGCCCCAAATTTGATACCTACATTACACTTATTAACTCCTAATCTTCCACCCCAATGTCGCTGTAACCTACATAAATTTATTAACCCCTAATCTGCCGCCCCCAACATCGCCGCCACCACTATACTAAAGTTATTAACCCCTAAACCTCTGGCCTCCCACATCACTAACACTCAATAAATATATTAAGCCCTAAACCTAACCCTAAATCTAACCCTAACCCTAACTTTAATATAATTAAAATAAATCTAAATAAAACTTACTATCATTACCTAACTAATTCCTATTTAAAACTAAATACTTACCTATAAAATAAACCCTAAGCTAGATACAATATAACTAATAGTTATATTGTAGCTATCTTAGGTTTTATTTTTATTTCACAGCTAAGTTTGTATTTATTTTAACTAGGTAGACTAGTTAGTAAATAGTTATTAACTATTTACTAACTACCTAGTTAAAATAAATACAAATGTACCTGTAAAATAAAACCTAACCTGTCTTACACTAACACCTAACATTACACTACAATTAAATAAATTACATTAATTAAATACAATTAACTAAATTGCAAAAAAAAACAAAACACAAAATTACACAAAATAAAAAAGAAATTATGAAATATTTAAACTAATTGCATCTAATCTAATAACCCTATCAAAATAAAAAGCCCCACCCCCAAAATAAAAAAAACCCTAGCCTAAACTAAACTGCTAATAGCCCTTAAATGGGCCTTTTACTGGGAATTGTCCCAAAGAAATCAGCTCTTTTACCTATAAAATAAATACAAACAACCCCCCCAACAGTAAAACCCAGACAACCAAACCCCCAAATAAAATCCTATCTAAAAAACCTAAGATCCCCATTGCCCTGAAATGGTCATTTGGATGGGCATTGTCCTTAAAAGGGCATTTAGCACTTTTTCTTTGCCCAAAACCCTAATCTAAAAATAAAACCCACCCAATAAACCCTTAAAAAAGCCTAACACTAACCCTCGAAGATCCACTTACAGTTTTTGAAGACCGGCCATCCATCCTCATCAAGCCGGGAGAAGTCTTCATCCAAGCGGGCAGAAGTCCTAAACAAAGCCGGGAGAAGTCTTAATCCAAGCGGCAAGAAGTCGTCCTCCAGGCGGGCAGAAGTCTTCATCCAGACAGCATCTTCTATCTTTATTCTTCCAACGTGGAGCAGCTCCATCTTCAAGACATCCAGCGCGGAGCATCCTCTTCATACGGTCCCAGCCATACACTGTCAGAGTATATGAATATTATGATGAATATTACATATGTATACATATATATGTATATTTTATACACTATATATGTTAGATGAGACCTCAGGATTAATTGAACATGAGTTTGTTTAACACCACAGGGGGTCCCAACCCCCTTACCAGATGGGTTAGCTGGATGAATACACATTTATCAGGATTGAAAATCAGCATAGCTTTTGAAGTACCACCTCCTATGGTGTAAAACACACAAAAACATTTTTTTCCTACTCATTTGACTATATATGCAGAGTTTTATAACTCCCAAAACATTTGGTGAGAGAAAAGAATGTGTTCAAGGACCCCTCTGGAATTTCTCACCTAAGTTTTGTGATTTCAAAGTAAGATGTGTTGCAAATACACAGCTAGGGGGAAGGTGACACAGATAGAGTTGGATGCATTTTGCAAGGGGAACAATGCCAGTTTTCCATGTATGTTTGGAATGATTCATGATATATATATATTAAAATTAAGCACATTGTATTAGGTGGATGATTGCTGCAGGGGATATTTATATAGGAAATAAATTCAGAATTAGTATAGATTGAATGACCATTTTGGTAATCCCTTATTTGAAGTGCATATATATATATATATATATATATATATATATATATATATATGTTTTGAAAACATAAAAGATCTTACTTAGCCTCTGTGTTTTTAAGAATATAAATAAATATTTGTGGACCTAAAAGTAAATGATTAATAATACTTGGACCATAGACATATGAATGCTTAAACCATTTCTGATAATTGTTTCCATTTCTATTGCAGGCATCAATTCATATATGCAGAAATTGTCGGAGACATAGAACATATTATATCACATGAAAATATATATAACAGGATATATAAATGCATTTTAAGCTAATAATTAGGGGGCGTGTCCTTGCAGTCGCCATGAACAGTCGCAAAAAAGAGAAGCTCCTCACAAACTTGAGAAATCTAGTTATTTACAGTGGCATATATCTACCTTTCCTTGTCAAAACAACATGGTATGGAAGTGGACACTCAGCAGAATCGTTTGATACTAAATAATGCCATAATTACTACTACTAATAATAATAACATAATTACTCTCAAGAGGAGCGTAGCAAGCAAGGCGGACTAAACTGAAGAAGCAGCTACAATACCCCCCCCCGGTTTCACGTGGACAGCAGGACTAAACTAATCTGAGTTTGGGCACATACTGGGGGCTATTCAGAAATAGATTTGCACAACAGCTATCATCTGTGGAAATAATAGGAAGATATCCTGGTACACATCATGGAGGCGCTAGCAGCTGTGGATGTTTGGGAGCGCACTATACATAATGCGATCACGCGAAGCTATGAACAGCTAAAGACGGATCTTTGCTCTCTACTTCTGGTCTTCTCGGACCAGTATTCCGCTCCTGCCCCAGAGTCCTCGGAGGGCTGCCTCAGATCAGATAAGCACTTTACTTACCCGGAGCAACCGGCAAAATCCAGCTGCCCTCCCGCTCATCCCTACAAGGCCCGAGGGATTGCTGCGTCACAGAGCCCTACTTTTGGTCCTGCGGCCATTACGACTAAAGGAGCCGGCCTATCTCATAAGAGGACATTGTCGACTTTTCTTAAAAAGAAAACCGGTGGCCAAAAGGATCTGTCAACTAACGTATTAGACCGCAGCAAGTTTGATCTATCAGCCCAGAGGAAATCTTTCTCCATTTTGCAGCGTGAGGACATCGATATCCCGAGAGAGCCTGATCATGCAGGTAATCTTTCACAGCAAGCCAGCTGCAGTGCTGCGACAAGTTTATCCTCCAAGATGAACACTGTCCTTGCTTACATAAGACTGGGTATCGGATAAAGCTAATAATGGACATAGTGCTCAAGTCTTTGGCTTAGGACAAGATGGACGCTAGTAACTATTCCTAGCTTATGCCAAGTTAAGAGCTCTGTGGCACTTCAACTATTGTCCCTTTGATACGATATAGAAACACACTGCTCTATATATCCCTCAAAAGTTTCTGTATACAGGTTTAATGTATAGCATTTGATTAGTAATAGTGTGGTTTTATGCTCTTCTTGTTTATGTTGATGTCTTTGATTATTTATTTGTTTTTCCTACTATTCTATATCAAAGCTTAGGTATTCGGGTATGCACATACTAACTTTGCTTGGATCATATACTATGCCTAAGAGACTGTCCATGGTGGGCTCACGAGGTTCAGCATTACTGTTCTTTACTTGAAATAACCTGGCATCACCCCGCACTGCCAGCGGCCGAGGTAGTGTGGCATGCTAAGAAATCTTTTATATTTTCAAAACAGTTGTATATTAGTCTCAATTTAATGTTAATCTAGTACCTCTGTGGTTTTCAGTTCAGAGCACTAGTTATATAGCTAGCAGCTATTACTATAGATCCAGCATAATGTATTTATACTACACCAGTTCTGAATGGCCCCTATACACTTATAAACTTGCAAACCTAATTTATGCCTACTATTAGGAGGATATAGTGCCCAGATATTATTATTATAATATTATATTATTATATTGTGTTATATACTATGTTATATTATAGATTCATTAACACTTTGCTATTTATATCTTCCATACGCTGTCTAGCCTGCTGTACTTTTATATATACATCTTCTCAGGTCCAAGAGTGACCGTGTTGAATATTAGAGTACCTCCCTGAGTCTTTTAGTTTACATAGGTCCAAGAGTGGCCTGTTTCAACAATGGCGGTGCTATCATACCTTATATAAATTAAAAAAGAGGTTCTTTTCACTCAGTTGGGTAACAATCTATTGTACTTGGGATGACATGACCTTTTATGTTTTGCCAGCTTTGCAATGTCCTTGTTTTATTTCAGATCTTAGTGGCATAGCCAATTTAACCTGAGATATGTTTACTATTATATCCACTGTACCTTTTTACCTTTTATTGTTGTAACTGTCTTGCACAACCTCAATAAAAATCATTTAAAAAAAAAAAAAAAAAAAGCTAATAATTAGCAGTATTAAATTGCCTTAATATAATAAAATGTTAATAATATAACATATTTGATATCAAAATGACCAGAGAGGTGATATAGATTTACCTCATCTATGATTGATATTCTGAGGGGTTCATGCAAGAAATTACGGCAGTTATTACATAGTTTAAAGAAATATTTCACTGTCTAAAAATGTTTAGAAGTGTTAAGGATGAATTTGTTTTGTGCTGCCACCGAAGGGCCGATACCGGTATAGCAGTTGAGATAACTGCTTAAAGGATGCGTTTCCATGGTGACCAAGGGCCAATCCAAATAGACATCCCACCTAACCAATGGGATGGTCAGATCTCGTAGGGCCACTCCCATGGTTTCATAAATGAATGAAAAAGTTATTTAAGTGAACGCATGAAGGAGAAAGGGACAGATTTTGCTGACTTGAATGATACATTGCTGGCGTCCAAAATACACTCATTCTAAACAAGCTGATCTACCTTCTTCTCAGTGATTGCAAAAATTTACTTATATATTTTCTGAGATGAAACAAGGAATCCTTGGTAACTGAACTATATATTTTGGTAACGTATATATATATAGAGTATAAGAAAAGGGCTGCTAATTACATGTGATATTTTAAAGTCACTGCGGTTTAAAGATACAGTTTTCTGGGTTTTGTAAGATGAGTCATATGCATAGCCTTTACAGTTAATAGATTTAAAGAGCAGATTATACTTTTAAATCTGTATCTGATTTGCTAGGTAAATCATCTGTGCAAGTTCTGATATTGTAAGTTAATTCTGTATTAGGATAAATTGCAGTTAAATAGCAGAATATATATATATTATCCTATTGTTGAAAGAGCACAGTTTAGAATTGTATTGCTTGGATGTTAAAGGTTTTTAGTCCCATTGTGTTAAATAAATAAGGCTGAATTGTGAAGGTATATTTTTCTGGGTTTTGTAAGAAGGATAGCATATCTTAAGAGTTGGTTTTAACGCATATAAATTTTGTTTCATTTCCTTTTATTGCGAATATACTTCAATATGTTTATGGATATTAACTAAATAAAAGAATTCAGATATTTATATTAATTGTATGGTCTAGTAGATGCATGGTTGATTAGGGTTTCAATTTTTAAGGAAAATTATTTTAAGATTGTGTTTATAACCCTGCCATAAACTTATATATTATTTGGATAGCACTACTAAGATTTTCATAAATATACTGACATAATAATTGGAGGCACTTTGCATGAGATTTAATAATATCCATCATAATTGATATAATATATTTGTAAGTAAATAGAAATTATTATAAAAGAGAAAAAAAAAAAAAAATCATATTTCGATATTAATATTTTGAAGATATAATTTTTTTTGAAGGGTTGAAATATTAATTTTCATATTTCGAGATTGACATTAATATCTTGAAATATTATTAAAGATTAATTTTGAAAAATTAATAAAAATATTAATTTTTCATATTTCAAAATTAATCAAAAATATTGATTTTTCATATTTTCAAAGTTAATCAAAAATATTAATTTTTCATATTTCAGAATATTAATTTTTCATATTTCAAAATTAATAATATTTTTTTGAAATATAAAATTTTTCCTTCTCTCTTTTTATTGGCAAAAATTGTATTAGCGTTTTAGTTTAACTAAGTACTAAACCAATATAATAATGTCTGTAGCCAGAAGTGACTCATTTAATTCTATACATAGCAATGAAATTGGTCCCATTACAATACCCATTACTAAAGGTCAGGTCCTTAAGAAAGATATCTTAAGTTACATTAAAGGGAAGTTAAATATTGCTGGTGAATTAAATGATTTTGTGGATATGCTTGAAACTAGGGCTAAAAATATTACCGTTAATAATAATATGTGGAATGAGGAAAATGAATTCTTCCAAGAATTATTAATGATTAATCAATGTAAAGATCCCAAAAAGCGAGAAGAACTAATACTAAAATCTTGGCCCCTTATTATATGCATAATTGACAAAATGTCGTTTTGTGTCACAGACAAACGATTGCAAATACAGGAGCTAGAAAATAGTATTCGTTCCTCACGCAGACGCGAAGAGGGTTTAAAAATAGCTAAAAATAAAATGGATGAATTTGCCCAAAACCTAGCCGCCTTAGATAAGCATAATACAGACTTAATCGCGCAGATACAAGATTTAAATAAACAGCTTGCGCAAAGCCAGAGAGAATTAAGCGATGTAAAAAGGTCATATCGACATAATGAAAACCCCTATATTAGCAATGAGAATAATACAGATAATGCTAACTCCTTTAGCGAACGTGTTAGGGACGAGGTACGAAAATATATAGAACAACATAGACAAATGACCCCTAACGGGTCAGAAGTAGATTTCCCAAATAGACAATCCCCTCAGGATGTAAATCCAGAGGACAGCTGTAGCGCAGCTGATGCGGGGGAGGGAAACTCTAACAGAGAATCCCAAAATAAGTCTGATAAAGTCTATGATTCCCATAAAATAATCACCTTCGTACAACGCGCAGTACCTATATTCTCCAATAAGGGAACAACATCTGTAATTGATCATTTACAGGCTTTTGAAAATGCGTTAGCTATAATGAATGTTACAAGTGAGAAATTGAAAATTGAATTTCTGCCTTGGGTATTTGACAGTAAGCATCACAAATTCTTTGTTTCACTAAAGGATATGAATATTCATTCCTGGAATGGGGTAAAACAACAATGCAGAAAAGAATTCGGGCAATATCGCACTAAAACTGCCGCGAAAATAGCGGTATATGGTTTAAAGTGTCGTGCAAATCAGAGTCCAGTCGAATTCCTTTCTGTATTGAAAAATGCGTACAGTATGGCTGAAGATAATCCCAGATTTGATGGCTCAGAATTTGTAAATTTATTTTTTGAAGCATTGCCTACACCCATCAAAATCAACTTAGCTAGAGATTTTGATGAGGACTGCTCATTGGAATGGCTGATCAAAGAGAGTACAAAGTTATACTCTATTCAGCAGTCCAGTGAGCAGGGGGTTAAAAAGGAATCAAAACCCAAAATTGTAGCAGAAACTAGGGTGTCACCTAAACCCCTCAATTTGGAGTCTAACAAGAGAACTTATGCAGAGGTGGCCAGTCAAAACAGGCCATCTCCACAGAGGTTTAATTCTGCCCCTCCCCCTACACAGGTTGAGGCGCAGGGAGACTATAACCAAAGTGGGGGACATAATCAGGTGAATAATTACTCACAAAGAGAATACCCACCAATTAATTGGTATCCACGCAAGGGTAGATACAATAGACGGCAAAGATATTCTCAGGGTAACCAGACACCCCAGGTATATAATGCTCCCCAAAGCACTAATGCTGAACAAGCTGAACCCCAGGGGCAACCACGCCAGAATAGAAATAGCGGCCCTGATTCTGAGGGAACCCAATGGTCCAGGAATCAGTACAATGGGGCACCAAGAGATAGGCCCAGGGGTAGAGGCAACTTGTACAATCAGGTAGATATGCTGTTTACCCAGATAAATCAGTTGAGCGAACAAATCGCTAATATGAGTCAAAAATCTACGGCTCAGCAACCGAACAATACTTTTTTAGGGGTACAGCCAGTGGTCAGCAGTGGACCACAGGCACAGTCATAAATACTGCAGTATCACCTGAAGGGGAGGGGAGAGATATACAAAATGTAGTAATAAATATCAATGATACTAATCATGTTATCTCCCCACAGACCGGAAACGGACAAATTAGCTGTGACAATGAGCGACATCAGCCGGGAAAAATTAACCAAACTTTTCCTCTGCAGTGTTCTCTTAACATTATTTCCACAGATGCAGTACACAATAACCCAGCTGACCTTGTCATAGGGGAAACAGGTAGGTATGAAATTTCCTCTGCATCGAATGACACAGCGGATCCAGGTAAAACGGGGCGAAGCCCACAGATGTACAAGAATGCAAATTTTATGTGTGAAATGATAGAAACTGCAGGAAGATATTATGTACTAGTTGAGCTGCAAGATTCAGTCTCCAACCCTATCAGGGGATTAATTGACACTGGGTCACAGGCAACTATCTTATCCCACAGGTACTACACACAGCTAAATGAACTAACACCCCACAAACCCAAAATAAGAGTATTTGACGGTTCTCTAATAGGTGTTGGGGGTGACTCCCTAAAAGTCTACGGTACTGCATGGTTAAAATTTAAATTGGGGAACAGGGTCATAAGACACCCTGTCATTATAGTGGATCTGCGAACTGATCGTTTAATTATTGGTAGTGATCTCCTGAAACGATTAAGCACCATAATTGATTGCATAAATAATGTAATTTGGTCACAAGTTAAACGGCCTATCAATTATGAAAAATCTGGTATATCTCGCACCCGACATAGCTGTCACGTGGTGGAAGAGAAACCAGATGCTGTGGAGATTCATTTCAGGAATAACTCTGTACCTGAAATCACTATTCTACAAATAGATGATCAGACTCCTTTTAGTGGCTCTGATGGTAACACTTTTAAAATTTCGCCCGGAAAGATAGCGAATATCTCCCTAGATGGCGATATATTAACCATATCACTCCACAAGGGGGATCCTAAAATCCCTAAAGGGGGAGACCATGCTCAATACCTCACAGGAATTGAGAGAGTTAAAGAGGATCTATTTATCCCTATACAAGTGCATGACCTTGGTAAAACCAAGTATGCTAAAATAAACTTAAAACAGGAAGCTAGCTATATAAGCGAAGGTTTATTAGCGCAAATAGCTGAACCTAAAGTGATTAAATATCTTTCTCCCCAAGACCACTGTGTCCACAACCTGGATAACAGGTCTGAAAGCTATAACATCACAGCTAAGTGCTTATTATCTATCTCTATAGGAAATAAGTCAGTGAAGCACCTGTTTTTAGTTTTAAATACTCCCCATAATCAAATATACATTGGCAATGATATCTTACATAGATATGCCATACAAATAGATTTGATTAATTCTTGCCTCTGGAGCAGGTTAAAGGGGACCCTGAAGTATTTCAGGATGAAAATGCAGCCCTGAAATCAAACCAGCAATTGCCATATGCTGTGAATATGCAGGTATCTAGCGATGTTATAATTCCTGCTGGGGCTGATAAATTTCTTTTACCCTTACAGGTAAAGAGAGGTCAGAAATTAAAAACTTCTGAAACACTGATTTGCCTCTCCCATAGAATACAAAATCTGGGTGTCACAGTGACCTACACTCCTATGGTGAATATTGGAACTATTCCAATACATATTATTGTACATAACATGACCCCACAGGATATAACCTTATCCAAGGGAACTACCATAGGATATGCACTGGAATCAAGTTATTACACTTTTGGATTCCAGAATAATGTAATTGGGCTAATACCTGAAGGATATTTAACTGAAGAACAATTAATAGAACAATCCTTTGCATCTATGCCAGAGGGTCTATTTAATATTCAGTCTATTTATCCCTTCAGCTCAGAGGAAGGCATCTGTAAAATTGAAGAAGCCTCTCTAGTGTTTGATCAGCCAATCAAACAGCAGGATTACCCCAATACCCAGAGTCATGGGAGCAATGTAAACTATAATCAAGGGGATCTCACCTCTAGATTGGAAGAAGCCTATGAAATAGGACAGCCTGAAATCTTTCCAGGATTTCAGCAAATAGTCAAAGAGCAAATATCCTTAGCTAATGGCTGTTCCAGCGATGACGAACGCCAACAGCTGCGAGAACTCCTAATGGAATACAAGGATATTTTCGCTAAAGATTCTTATGACTGTGGTACTACAGACTTGCACATTGCAAGAATACAAACAGATCCTAATGCGCCACCTGTATTTGTCAAACAATACAGACTTCCCTTAGCCTCATATGATTCTCTTGCAGAGATCATAAGGAATTTGGAAGAAAGAGGTATTATCAGACAGGTGCACAGCTCTTATAATAATCCTATTCTAGGTGTCCTTAAGCCCAATGGACAATGGCGTTTGTGTGCTGACTTAAGACAGCTAAACAAACGAGTATACATGTCTGGCTGGCCTGTACCATACATTGACCAGTGCCTAGCACAAATGCAAGGATCCAAAATATTCACTGCCATTGATTGTGCACAGGGATATTGGACCATAAAGGTACATGAAGAGGACCAATATAAGCTAGCATTCTCCTTCCAAAAGGTCCAATATGCATTTCAAAGACTTCCTTTTGGATACATAAATTCTGGACATGAATTTGCTGTATTCATGCATAAGGCTATGCCTGATGCACTGGAAAGGGGGACCTTATCTTATGTTGATGATGTTTTAATCAAAAGCACAGACTTTGAAAAACACATCGCAGAGCTTAAACACGTCCTCAGCCAACTTAAAAGGGCAGGTGTCAAATTATCCCTGCAAAAAGCTCAATGGTGCCGCACTCGTGTAAACTTCTTGGGACATGAAGTTACCTCTGAAGGATTAAATCCCCAGAAGAAAAAGGTGGAAGCGATAGTGAATTCTAAAAACCCAACTAACTTGAATTGAGATCATTCCTGGGTATGACGAATTATTCTCGCAAATTCATTGATAATTATGCGAAATTAGCTAAACCACTACTACTTCTTCTAAAGAAAGATGTGAAATGGCACTGGAGTGAGTCTCAAGAGACAGCCATCAGAGAGCTGAAGAGAAAACTCACTCAAGCACCTTGCTTAGCGTACCCTGAAGGTGGCAAACCTTTCTACTTAGAAACAGGGTACACAGATGTAAGCATGAGTGCTGTTTTATACCAAAAGCATGATAATTTGAACAAAGCCATTGCTTATGCGAGCAAAAATCTATCCCCAGTAGAAATAAAATTTAGCGATTGCGAAAAAGCCCTCTTATCTACTGTATGGGCTCTACAAAATTTCTGCAGCTATATACAGGGCGAGAAAATTATTGTAGAAACGGCCCACCAGCCTTTGCTATATTTGCAAAGTGAGAGAATAAGAGATGGGAATTTGTCTAATAGCCGCATAACAGCGTGGACTCTTTCCTTGCAAGGCTGGCCATTAGAAATTCGCTACAAGCAGAATAAAAAGAATCCAGTCGCACAAGGGCTTGCTGAGCTCCACGACTGTACTGCTAGAGATCCTGGGGAAGAATTATCAGAAGATGATTTTCTGGAGGAACAATTGCTTTCCCCATATAAAATATACAATGAGGACCATTGTCAAACATTACCTTGGGTGTATGTTGATGGTTGTTCTTACCACGCCACTATTGATAGTGAGCGCAGATTAGTCGCTGGCATTGGTATAACTTGGACAAATGGAGTCTCAAATATATCTGTAGGTTTCAACATTGGACCAAGATCCAGTCAAGTTGCAGAACTAACTGCTGTTTTCAAAACCATTGAAATGGCTATTGAACATGGTATTCATGAATTTGTGATCATAACTGACTCAAATTATGTACGTGACAGTTTTGTTGAATACCTGCCAACTTGGAAAAGAAATGGCATGCAGAAAAGCAATAACAAACCAGTCAAGCATGGCAAGTTGTTCTGCGAGTTTGATAATCTGGTGGTATCCAATGATTTAACCATACACTGGAAAAAGACCAAGGGTCATTCCAGAGTTCTAGGTCCTGATAAGGAAGGCAATGACCTTGCGGATTCATTAGCCAAACAAGGAGCCATAACTGGAGAACTCCTTAATACTGACCACTTAATGGGTGCAATTCAAGTAGAAGCCATTACCAGAAACCAGGCAAAACAACAGAGTGAGCCTAATTTGGTGCAATGGAGTCAGGATTCTCCTAGTGAGGACCTGATCACTAGTCAAAAAGAAGACCCCATTGTAGGCATCTTCTATAAACACATAGAAGATCCTGAAAGCAACCCCATCTCAAAAGATGATTGTATTGGCAAAGAAGATCTGAGAATCTTAATAAAATCTAAATCACAATTCAAATTACAGGATGGTTTGTTAATTAGAACCTCCAAAACTGGCATCCAGCAGTGGGTAGTACCCACCAAGTTCCGAGGTCTAATGCTTCAACATGCCCATGATGCTCCCACATCTGGTCATCGTGGTGCCAAACTCACGTATGAAATATTGCGTGATTACGCTTTTTGGCCACACATGTTGAAAGATGTTCAAACCTATTGTCAAGGGTGTTTAATCTGCCCACAGTTCCAACCCACTGCACCAACGCATAGAGCGCCATTGCAGAAAAGGGGGATGGTAATGCCATGGTCAGATATACAAATTGATTTTATTGGCCCAGTAACAAGATCATCAAGAGGTAACAAATACATGTTAACCGTGACATGCCTGTTCACTAAATGGGTAGAATGCATTAGTGCACCTAACAATAGTGCTGAAACATGTGCAGCATTGCTCATCAACCATGTATTTTCCAGATTTGGTTTGCCCCAAAGAATCGAATCAGATCGGGGGACCCACTTCACTAGCGAAGTGATGACAAAAATGTGGAAAATACTAGGGGTTAAAAGAAAGCTCCATATTGCTTATAGAGCTGACTCAAGTGGTGGTGTAGAGCGTTACAACCAGTCCATTGTTAAAATCCTCAAAAAGTTTGTGAGTGAAACAGGTAAAGACTGGGATGTAAAACTACCTCTAGTCTTAATGGCATTAAGAGCAACTCCAAGTAGTGCTACCAAAATGTCACCTTTTGAACTGATGACTGGTAGAAGAATGGTTTTACCTCAGCATCTGCTGTACCGTACATCAGACCAAAACTTGATAAACGCTGCCAATACACATCAATATGTGGAGAACCTAAGAAAGCATCTGCAATATGCATTTGCATTTGCTCAAAGGAATTTAGAAAGAGCCGCAACTACCACTAAAACCTATTATGATCTCAAAACGTCCAAAAAGGAATATGAAATAAATGATAAAGTTTATCTTTATAACTTTGGAAGAGATCAAGTTAGGGAGAAGAAATTTCTTCCCTCATGGAAAGGTCCTTTCGTCATTACTGACAAAATATCTCCAGTGGCCTATAAAATAAGGATCCCCAAAAATGAAAGTTTCATAGATAAATGGGTCCATATCAATCAATTGTGGGCATGTCATCCCAGATCCCAACTACAAGTCATAGAGGGAGAATGAAGTGTCATATCCCCAAATGAACTAAAGACATACTGTAGTTTAAAGGTGCCCAACTGATAAACATGAAGGCTCAAAATAACAAACTTTCTACATAAGAGACTGTCTATGAGATATACGGTTGATCCTCATCAAATACCACTGACTTTAAGCCAATTCAAATACATGTGTCCTACATCTTTTTGAAGTTGGAAGGGGGATTTATGTCAGAGTATATGAATATTATGATGAATATTACATATGTATACATATATATGTATATTTTATACACTATATATGTTAGATGAGACCTCAGGATTAATTGAACATGAGTTTGTTTAACACCACAGGGGGTCCCAACCCCCTTACCAGATGGGTTAGCTGGATGAATACACGTTTATCAGGATTGAAAATTAGCATAGCTTTTGAAGTACCACCTCCTATGGTGTAAAACACACAAACATTTTTTTTCCTACTCATTTGACTATATATGCAGAGTTTTATAACTCCCAAAACATTTGGTGAGAGAAAAGAATGTGTTCAAGGACCCCTCTGGAATTTCTCACCTAAGTTTTGTGATTTCAAAGTAAGATGTGTTGCAAATACACAGCTAGGGGGAAGGTGACACAGATAGAGTTGGATGCATTTTGCAAGGGGAACAATGCCAGTTTTCCATGTATGTTTGGAATGATTCATGATATATATATATTAAAATTAAGCACATTGTATTAGGTGGATGATTGCTGCAGGGGATATTTATATAGGAAATAAATTCAGAATTAGTATAGATTGAATGACCATTTTGGTAATCCCTTATTTGAAGTGCATATATATATATATATATATATATATATATATATATATATATATATATATATATGTTTTGAAAACATAAAAGATCTTACTTAGCCTCTGTGTTTTTAAGAATATAAATAAATATTTGTGGACCTAAAAGTAAATGATTAATAATACTTGGACCATAGACATATGAATGCTTAAACCATTTCTGATAATTGTTTCCATTTCTATTGCAGGCATCAATTCATATATGCAGAAATTGTCGGAGAGATAGAACATATTATATCACATGAAAATATATATAACAGGATATATAAATGCATTTTAAGCTAATAATTAGCAGTATTAAATTGCCTTAATATAATAAAATGTTAATAATATAACATATTTGATATCAAAATGACCAGAGAGGTGATATAGATTTACCTCATCTATGATTGATATTCTGAGGGGTTCATGCAAGAAATTACGGCAGTTATTACATAGTTTAAAGAAATATTTCACTGTCTAAAAATGTTTAGAAGTGTTAAGGATGAATTTGTTTTGTGCTGCCACCGAAGGGCCGATACCGGTATAGCAGTTGAGATAACTGCTTAAAGGATGCGTTTCCATGGTGACCAAGGGCCAATCCAAATAGACATCCCACCTAACCAATGGGATGGTCAGATCTCGTAGGGCCACTCCCATGGTTTCATCAATGAATGAAAAAGTTATTTAAGTGAACGCATGAAGGAGAAAGGGACAGATTTTGCTGACTTGAATGATACATTGCTGGCGTCCAAAATACACTCATTCTAAACAAGCTGATCTACCTTCTTCTCAGTGATTGCAAAAATTTACTTATATATTTTCTGAGATGAAACAAGGAATCCTTGGTAACTGAACTATCTATTTTGGTAACGTATATATATATAGAGTATAAGAAAAGGGCTGCTAATTACATGTGATATTTTAAAGTCACTGCGGTTTAAAGATACAGTTTTCTGGGTTTTGTAAGATGAGTCATATGCATAGCCTTTACAGTTAATAGATTTAAAGAGCAGATTATACTTTTAAATCTGTATCTGATTTGCTAGGTAAATCATCTGTGCAAGTTCTGATATTGTAAGTTAATTCTGTATTAGGATAAATTGCAGTTAAATAGCAGAATATATATATATTATCCTATTGTTGAAAGAGCACAGTTTAGAATTGTATTGCTTGGATGTTAAAGGTTTTTAGTCCCATTGTGTTAAATAAATAAGGCTGAATTGTGAAGGTATATTTTTCTGGGTTTTGTAAGAAGGATAGCATATCTTAAGAGTTGGTTTTAACGCATATAAATTTTGTTTCATTTCCTTTTATTGCGAATATACTTCAATATGTTTATGGATATTAACTAAATAAAAGAATTCAGATATTTATATTAATTGTATGGTCTAGTAGATGCATGGTTGATTAGGGTTTCAATTTTTAAGGAAAATTATTTTAAGATTGTGTTTATAACTGTCAGCCGCTCAGGAATCAATCCGGGATGTAACCCAACTGCTAGCGTGAATTGAAAGCACACGCTAGCACACTGAGAAATATCCAGGACGTGACCCACTCAGGAAGCAGATTAGAAGATAACAAAAATGAATATTGTTCCAGAATGCAGGAAAGCCACAAAGGATAAAACGTCCCTTTAAGTAGTTCAAAGAACAAAAAGGAAATGCTCTTACTTGAAGCTTCTGAAAAAGGTCCTCTTTAGCAGGCTTGTAAAACAAAGGAAAAGTTCTCTTTTGCAGCTTGTAAAAGTAAATGTCCCTTTTAAGCAGGTGTTGTTTAACAAAGAATAGGTTTAAAGGTAAAGGCCAAAGCAAGGTCAGGCAGGCAGAAGTCGGCATCCAAATATCAGCAAAAGGTATTGGCAAAAGACAGGGTCAGGCAAGCAGAAGTCGGCATCAAAGTATCAGCAAAAGGGTAATAGCTACAGGCAAGGTCAGGCAGGCAGAAGTCAATGTCCAAATATCAGCAAGTAGGGATTAGGCAAGAGGCTTGGTCAGGCAGGCAGAAGTCGGTACACAGAAGAACAAAACTGATATGGTACTCACAATCCAGGGAAACAACAAACGGGCCCAGATTCAGATCTCCCGCCGAGATTTAAAGGGCAGAGCGTAACCGTCATCAGAGGGGTGTGAGAGAAAGCGTCATGTTGCTAAGCAACATGACGTCAGAGACACAGAGGAGTTCCGGGAGCCGCGGCGACACGGCGATGAACGGAAGCGCTCATGACAGCACCCCCTCCTCAAGGACCCCTCCGGGGGACAGGACCAGGTCTATCAGGATGAGTCTTGTGGAAGGACTTGACCAATATAGGAGCATTTACTTGATGAGCAGGTTCCCAAGAACGTTCCGTGACTGGATAACCCTTCCAATGAATGAGATAATACAATTTCTTGCCCCGCAATTTGGAATCTAGAATATGGCTGATCTCAAACTCAGGATGTCCATGCACCAATAACGGTGGAGGTTTAGAAAAAGGCTTAGAATACCTGTTAAACATCACAGGTTTTAAAAGAGAAACATGAAATACTGGATGGACTTTGAGAGACTTGGGTAAAGCTACCCGATAAGCAGTGGAACATACCTGACCCAGTATTCGGAAAGGACCCACATATCGTGGTCCCAATTTGTTAGAAGGTTGTTTCAGGCGAAGAAATCGAGAGGAAATCCAAACTTTATCACCAGGGCGATATTTGGGAGCCTTTTTCCGTCGAAGATCCGAAAAGAACTTGTAACGTCTAGAAGTTACAGAAAGAATACGATGTATCTTCTGCCAATGTCGAGTTAATCTTCGGGCTGTAAGATCAGAAGCAGGATTCACTGTGGAGGAAGTATGCAAAGGGAATGTCCTAGGCTGATATCCGTAAGCTGCATGAAAAGGAGAAGTCTGAAGGGAGGAATTGTACCGGGCATTATGGGCCAATTCAGCCAAAGGAAGGTAAGAAGTCCAGTTTGAATGATAATGATCCACATAATGTCTAAGATAAGTTTCAAGACACTGGTTTACTCTTTCAGTCTGACCATTCGATTGTGGGTGGTGAGAAGTAGAGAGAGATATAGTAGTACCAAAATGTTTACAAAGTGACCTCCAAAATCGAGAAACGAATTGTACCCCTCTATCTGAAACAATATCTAGAGGAAATCCATGGATTCTTACAATATGTAGAATAAAAAGTTCAGAGAGTCTTTTGGCAGATGGTAATCCTGGCAAGGGTACAAAATGAGCCGTCTTAGTGAACCTGTCGACCACCACCCAGATAGTATTGTTCCCAGTGGACAAGGGAAGATCGGTAATAAAGTCCATGGATACATGAGTCCAAGGCTGGTGAGGTATAGGCAATGGTTGGAGTAATCCTGAAGGAAGTTGGCGTGGAGTTTTGTTCATGGCACATTGTGTGCATACTGAGACGTAATCCTTCACATCTTGAGAGAGTGTAGGCCACCAGACATGTTGTTTGAGGTTTCGAGTGGTAATACTGATGCCAGGATGTCCAGAAAGGGGACTATCATGAGCCCAAAATAAAATCTTGGAACGAAGGCGTTCAGGAACAAAGAGTAAACCATTGGGAGGTTTACAGGACAAAGGAAGATGCTCTTGAGCGGACTGTAATTCTTGTAACCAAGAAGTTGTTAACTGGGCAATGACTTCATGAGGTTGGAGAATGGTACCAGACTCAGGAACTGGGGTATCTTGAAATTGTCTGGAAAGTGCGTCTGCTTTAATATTTTTTGATCCAGGTATGTAAGACAAATTATAGTGAAACCGAGAGAAGAATAAGGACCAGCGTGCTTGCCTGGAATTTAGTCGTTTGGCTGTTTGGAGATACAGAAGGTTCTTATGATCAGTAAGTATAGTAAATGGCAAAGAAGTACCTTCCAGCCAATGTCTCCATTCATCCAATGCCATCTTGATGGCAAGCAACTCTTTATTCCCTACGTCATAGTTAAATTCGGAAGGAGTGAATTTTTTAGAGAAAAAAGCAACAGGATGAATCCTTCCAGTCTCTGGTATTCTTTGAGACAGAACCGCTCCAGCAGCAACAGAGGAAGCATCCACCTCCAGAATAAATTGAAACTCAGGATTTGGATGACGAAGGATAGGAGCTGAGGAAAAAGCTTCTTTGAGAGATTCAAAAGCTTCTATAGCCTCAGACGGCCATACTTTACAGTTTTGTCCTTTTCTTGTGAGAGAAGTAAGAGGAGAAGTAATAGTAGCAAAATTCTTGATGAACTTTCTGTAATAATTGGCGAAGCCTAGGAAACGTTGTAAAGCCTTCAAAGAATCAGGTCTAGGCCAATCCAAAATGGCAGAAAGTTTAGTAGGGTCCATTTCGAATCCAGATGCCGATATTACATAACCCAGAAAGGGTATGGATTTTTGATGGAAAGAACATTTCTCCAGTTTAGCAAACAGATGGAATTCTCTTAGACGTTGAAGTACTTTCTTGACGTGGTGCACATGATCTTGGTGGTTCTGAGAAAAAATTAAGATGTCGTCCAGATATATGATAACAAAAATATTCAAAAAATCACGAAAGATCTCATTTACAAAATGCTGGAAAACCGCCGGAGCATTGCATAGCCCGAAGGGCATGACCAGATATTCATAATGCCCAAATCGAGTGTTAAAGGCAGTCTTCCACTCATCTCCTTTGCGTATACGGATCAAGTTGTATGCACCACGTAGGTCGAGTTTGGTGAAAATGGTGGCTCCCTGAAGATAAGTAAAAAGTTCAGGAATAAGGGGCAGAGGATAACTGTTCTTGATGGTAATCTGATTCAATCCACGATAATCAATACAGGGTCTTAATCCGCCATCCTTTTTTCCCACAAAAAAGAAACCAGCCCCTACAGGGGAAGAGGAGGGTCGAATAAATCCTCTAGCCAGATTGTCTTTTATATATTCTTCCAGAGCCATGTTTTCTGGTTTAGAAAGTGGATATGTCTTGCCTCGAGGATAGGCAGCCCCAGGAAGGAGGTCAATGGGACAATCAAAAGGGCGATGAGGAGGAAGACGTTCCGCTTCTTTTTTGGAGAAGACATCCACAAAGTCATGGTAATGCATAGGTAAGGATTCCGGAGTTTCAACTGTGAGAGCAATAGTGAGTGGTAACTTAGTAATCTTTTGAAGACATTTAGTCTGGCATGTAGATCCCCAGGAAGTGAGTTCACCGAAAGTCCAAGAAAAAATGGGATTGTGAATCTGGAGCCAGGGTAGTCCCAAGATAATGGGAAATTGCGGAGTGGGAATGACATCGAAACAAATTGTCTCAGAATGAAGTATTCCTACGGTGAGGATTAAGGGTTGAGTAGAAAACTGAATGTATCCAGAACCCAAAGGATCTCCACTGACCGTAGAGACTGAAATGGAATACTCCTTCTTTAGTAAGGGTATAGAATGAGTAGAAACAAATGTAGAGTCAATGAACACACCTCCAGCACCAGAATCAATTAGAGCTTGGGTATAGATCTTCTTATGTCCAATTAGAAGAGTTACTGGAACAAAGAGTTTCTTGTATAGGGAATGACCACTATTTTGGCTTAACTCAGTTCCCTGGACTAGAGTTAAGCCCTGGCTTTTACTGGCCTAGTAGGACAATCCCTTAATAAATGTCCTTTAAGGCCACAGTACAGACATAAGCCAAGAGTCCGTCTTCTTAAGCGTTCAGTCTCAGTTAATTTTATACTTCCTACTTCCATGGGTTCAGCCTGATCAGTAGTAGGAGAGGCTGGAGTGACTGGATTAGAAAAACGAGGAGCTAAACGAAAAGGAGTTCGAGTGGAAGTCCTCTGTGTTCTATCCTTTTCTTGTTGGCGTTCACGAAACCTGGCGTCGAGACTGATACAGAGATTTATTAAGGCTTCTAAGGACTCTGGAAGTTCACGATACACCAATTCATCCTTGAGACGCTCAGAAAGTCCTTTACGGAAAGCGGCTCTGAGTGCTCCCTGATTCCAAGTGGTTTCAGAAGCAAGGGTGCGGAACTCAATTGCATATTGAGAGACTGGTTGATTTCCTTGACGTAAATCCAGGAGAGTTGCTTCAGCAGCGGATGACCTTCCAGGTTTATCGAATACGTTTGAGAATGTAGATAGAAATGTATCAACATCCAACAGTATAGGATCATTCTTTTCTAGCAAAGGTGACACCCAAGCCAAGGCTTTTCCTTTCATTAAGGAAATAAGAAACGTGATTCTAGAAGAGGCAGTAGCAAAGAGAGTAGGGCTATTTCGGAAATGAAGACGGCATTGATTCAAAAAGCCTCTACATTCTTCAGGATTCCCATCATATTTATCCGGAAGAGGAATCCTGGGACTTAGTTGTACCTGAGACTGATTGTTAGGAATCGGAGGAGGTAATGCCTCAATCGGATTTGGATTGGGATTAGGATTGGGAGGTGCGGTAGCAACCAAATTTTGTAATAGAGCAGTAATTTGATCAAGTTTAGTGTCCAGAGACTGCAAGTGAGTGGCATGAGAACCCAAGAGCTGTCCCTGGTGAGCCACGGCCATAGATAATTCAGTGGGGTCCATTTTTATGGCCCGTTTGTAATGTCAGCCGCTCAGGAATCAATCCGGGATGTAACCCAACTGCTAGCGTGAATTGAAAGCACACGCTAGCACACTGAGAAATATCCAGGACGTGACCCACTCAGGAAGCAGATTAGAAGATAACAAAAATGAATATTGTTCCAGAATGCAGGAAAGCCACAAAGGATAAAACGTCCCTTTAAGTAGTTCAAAGAACAAAAAGGAAATGCTCTTACTTGAAGCTTCTGAAAAAGGTCCTCTTTAGCAGGCTTGTAAAACAAAGGAAAAGTTCTCTTTTGCAGCTTGTAAAAGTAAATGTCCCTTTTAAGCAGGTGTTGTTTAACAAAGAATAGGTTTAAAGGTAAAGGCCAAAGCAAGGTCAGGCAGGCAGAAGTCGGCATCCAAATATCAGCAAAAGGTATTGGCAAAAGACAGGGTCAGGCAAGCAGAAGTCGGCATCAAAGTATCAGCAAAAGGGTAATAGCTACAGGCAAGGTCAGGCAGGCAGAAGTCAATGTCCAAATATCAGCAAGTAGGGATTAGGCAAGAGGCTTGGTCAGGCAGGCAGAAGTCGGTACACAGAAGAACAAAACTGATATGGTACTCACAATCCAGGGAAACAACAAACGGGCCCAGATTCAGATCTCCCGCCGAGATTTAAAGGGCAGAGCGTAACCGTCATCAGAGGGGTGTGAGAGAAAGCGTCATGTTGCTAAGCAACATGACGTCAGAGACACAGAGGAGTTCCGGGAGCCGCGGCGACACAGCGATGAACGGAAGCGCTCATGACAATAACCCTGCCATAAACTTATATATTATTTGGATAGCACTACTAAGATTTTCATAAATATACTGACAACACTGAAGGGTCCTTTAAGTGACATCATCCAAGATGGCATCCCTTGAATTCCAATTGTAATTAAAGGTGAAAAAATCCTATTGGCTGATGCAATCAGCCAATAGGATTGAGTTTCAATCCTATTGGCTGTTCCAAGATGGAGCTGCTCCGCGTCGGAAGGATGAAGATAGAAGATGCCGTCTGGATGAAGACTTCTGCCCGCCTGGAGGACAACTTCTTGCCGCTTGGATGAAGACTTCTCCCGGCTTCGTTGAGGACTTCTGCCTGCTTGGATGAAGACTTGTATATACAGGTAAATTTGTATTTATTTTAACTAGGTAGTTAGTAAATAGGTAATAACTATTTACTAACTAGTCTACCTAGTTAAATAAATACAAACCTACCTGTGAAATAAAAATAAAGCCTAATCTAGCTACAATGTAACTATTAGTTATATTGTAGCTAGCTTAGGGTTTATTTTATAGGTAAGTATTTAGTTTTAAATAGGAATTATTTAGTTAATGATAGTAATTTTTATTTAGATTTATTTTAATTATATTAAAGTTAGAGATGTTAAGGTTAGAGTTAGGGTTAGGTTTAGGGGTTAATAACTTTAGTATAGTGGTGGTGGTGATGTTGGGGGCGGCAGATTAGGGGTTAAAAATATTTAACTAGTGTTTGTGATGCGGGAGAGTGGAGGTTTAGGGGTTATTATGTTTATTGTAGAGGCGGTGATGTCCAGAGCGACAGCTTTGGGGTTAATCATTTTATTATAGTGTTTGCAATGCGGGAGAGCCTCGGTTTAGGGGTTAATAGGTAGTTTATGGGTGTTAGTGTACTTTTAGCACTTTAGTTATGAGTTTTATACTACAGCTTTGCAGCGCAAAACCCATAACTACTGACTTTAGATGGAGGTAGGAATCTTGTCGGTATAGGCTGTACTGCTTACTTTTTGGCCGAACAGGCAAAACTCGCAATATCAGCGCTATGGAAGTCCCATTGAAAAATAACTTTTTGAAAGGTGCGGTAGTTACGTTTCGTTACGGGCAAAAAAGTGTGCGGTACAGCTGTACCTACAAGACTCGTAATAACAGTGGTAGTGAAAAAGCAGCGTTATGAGGCTTTGTCACTCATAACGCAAAACAAGGTCTCTCAAACAAGGTAATCCTGAAAATCTGGCCTGTTAGGGAGGCACGAGGACAGGTTTGAAAACCCCTGCTTTAATTTAATTTAACCATGATTCAGCATCATTATTTAGATCCCCTTACTATCAGTAATAGGCCCATATTTATTAAAGGTCTTGCGGACCTGATCCGACAATACGCAATACGCTGTCCGCATTTAACATTGCACCAGCAGCTCACAAGAGCTGCTGGTGCAACGCCGCCCCCTGATGACTCTCGGCCAATCGGCCGCCAGCAGGGGGTGTCAATCAACCCGATCGTACTCGATTGGGTTGATTTCCGGCGATTTCCAGCAATTCCAGGGGCTGAAACACGGGCCAGAAAGACGGGCCGTCGGAGCTTGATAGATAGGCCCCATAGTGTGACAGAAATGTAATCCCAAATCAGGTTAAATGAACATTTTACATTTTTTTTTCTATGTTCTCTTTTTGGGCCTGATGATCTAAAGTTCTCCTCTCAGGTAAGATAATTTAAGAAGTCTTGACAGTGCTGCGAGGTTCCTCAAATTATTTAAAATACTCACATTTTACCTTGCGAGAAGTTTAATTTAAGGGACAGGAAAAACAAAATTTTTCTTTCATGAACCGGACAAAACACATAATTTTATACAACTTTCCAATTTACTTCTATTAACAAATTTGCTTAAGTTGCTTAGAAGAAGCATCTTCCCAACATGTATTTATAAAATATATTTTCCATTTTTTTCCACATATAGAAATAATTATTTCATTTAAAGTTCCCATCAGTGCAGTAATTTAAGTGATAGAGGTTTATTTAAAGGGCAATTATTGGTGTTCTTTTTATTATAATTACTTTTCTAGTTTTTAAACAGAATAAATATATTTTAGAATTAAAAGGCTTAGCAAGATTACAACAATCTCCTAAGCACGCTAAGCATGGTAATATACAGTTTGTTAAACTACATAAATTACCCAAATTATTGATTAATTTTCTCATATTTATCTAACCTTAATTATCATATATGCATTAGACTGTTAAATATAACTGATGTACTCAAGTTACAAATACTCAGAAAATGTCTAAATTTTTTAACCAACATTTTAAAGAGACATTGTACTAAACATTATATAATTCATAAGGAAAACCGATAAAGATGATAAAATTGCTATTCATGGACGCGATCACATATATACGGCACAGGTTTCGGCGCAAGCATGGGAACCCGCACAGCCCCTAATTTCAACTCGCACATCGGGGTATTACATATACTGTGCTGTTAGATGCTAAACTGGCGTAAGTAGGACAAACTGGCGATCTTCCGAAATGTGCGCAAATACACATTTTAGCCCTTGCAAGTAACTTACGCCAGTATTTTGTCCACGGAAAGTTTCAATAAAGAGTAGTTTTATGCAAATTAGGCTAACATTCGTAAAAATGAACCGCGATTTCACATAAAAAGGCGACACGTAATTACGCTATTCAAAATTCATATATAAACCCATGCGCAGCCGCCATTTTCTTCAGTGTGTTTGGATGGTTCGTTGAGCTACAGCACACTACAGTGGAGTGGAGGATTAGTCAGAGTAGAGAGAGAGGCGCAAACAGAGGAGTTAGTTAGGTCGCATTGTTGTTTGATTAAGCTTGTACACTTACATATATTTTTACATATTGCACACATTTTGCATACATACATATCCAAATACACCACACTTTTTTTTCTAACACCTCACACATTTTATTTCAATTTTACAGTGTGATAGGCTGAGTGTTTGGTTGTGATTGTGTGTGATTGAACTGGGAGTGAGTGTGAGTGTGTGAGTGTGTGTAGTGTGAGGATGGCAGGGAGAGGTAGGGTGGAAGGGAGGAGAGGAGTATTGTAGAGGACAAGAGGAGCAGTGGGGTCCCCGTCAGGGAGTAAGTGGAGTGGGGAGAGGGAGAGCTAGAAGGGGTGATGGGAGGGGAGATGCCCGTGAGCCCCAGAGACTAGGCACATCTAGGAGAGGGACAGAGGGTACACATCGGGACAGAAGGGGGGAGGAGGGAGAGGATAGGGAGGAACCCACACCAGGGACATCACAGGGAGCAAGCCAGGTGTCCATGAAGGATGAGAGGCTGAGATGTCCCAACTTCTCATTTGAGGAAAATGTTGCCCTAGTCCAGGCCATCATGGACAATTACAGTGCCCTCTTTGGGCAGGAGAAGGGCAAAGGCAGTGCCAAAAGGTGAAAAACGGCATGGTTGACGGTAGAGGATGCTGTCAACAGTGTGGCGCCGCAGAGGAGGACTGTTGAGGGCCTTAAAAAGTGGTGGAATGACTGCAAGAGGCAGGTGAAAGAAAAGATGGGGCAGAGGGGAACAGGTGGTGGTCCATCCCTGGACATAGAATATAACACCTGGCAGGAGATGATACGCAGGGTCCTGAGTATCACAGAAGTCCGTGGACTTCCAGGGTCTCGTTACTCAGGGGCTGCAACCACAGCACATCATGCTGGTGAGTAACATCACACACACCAGTATTATATGTATTTGAGATATAACATCCTTTAATATTACACATTCATGTACACAATGAGGAGCATGGTATTTGGCCTACTAACAAAAACATCTACAATTATATTTGACATTAATGCTACTTAACACAATGCAATTCATGATATGAGGTGGAATAGTGCAATACTAACATGTCTCAGTAACACAGGCCACAAGCCACATGTAGAGTTTTCAGTAAATGGACACTATTGCTATCACAATACTTTTAGCTCAAGAAAGCAGGTTCTGTGCCTACATCAGGCTAAAGTAAATTGTGTGACCATAGTCACTTAAAGAACACATTTTTTCCATCATTGACATGTACACATAACTATTGTATGAAACACATACCTGTATACTGTGCATATTAAAATCCCTATTATCACAAATCACAATGTGCACATGCATGTTATAGAGTTTGACATGAAAATCAGTATAGGCCCTAGCATGTATCAATGTACATTGTATGCCCACATGGACATATATATGACTGTACTAATCCCTCTCATCATTTGACTCCTCCACAGAACCTCCTGTCACGAGGAAACAAACAGGCATGCCGCCACCACCACCACCACCAGTCAAAGGCATGCAGCCACCACCACCAGTCTTCAGGCAAACACATGAACAGTATGCTCCCAGGCATGAGCAGGGTTGGATGGCTTCAGTTGAGGACCCGGGAGTGATGCCACCACCATTGCCATATGACCTCTGGCAAGATTCCTGGCCAGAGGAATATTCTTCTTTTGTCTTTGGGGGGGAACCAAGCCAGCCACAAAGGGTCCATGTATTTACCCCCCCCCAACACAATCTCAGGGCAGTCATGGCTTTTACCCACAGACTATGTCACAAGAAGTGCCAACTGGACAGGCTGAGTTGTCACACACTGGTCATCAGTGGGACTATCAATCCACTTCGGAGAGCTCCACCATCCTCATCACTTGGGAGAGCTCCACCATCTGCAGATGAAAATATAGCTGAAAGTACTCGAGCATCAACAGATGCAGCTGAACCTGTCTAACCAGAATTAGCAGATGCAGCTGAACCTGTCCAACCAGAACCAGCAGATGCAGCTGAACCTGTCCAACCATAACCAGCAGATGCAGCTGAACCTGTCCACCCAGAATCATCAGATGCAGCTGAACCTGCCCCACCAGAAACATCAGATGCAGCTGAACCTGCACCTCAAGCAACTAGAAGCCCTGCTGCTCAAGAGCCTGTGGATGCATTGTATTCTCCCCTGGGTGAGGAATACATTGCACTCCAGAGGAGGCTCATAACAAGCTCCGAGAGCAGACAAAGATGCCAAGAGAGGTTCCACAGGAGCCAAGAGAGGTTCTTCAGGAGCCAAGAGAGGTTCTTCAGGAGCCAAGAGAGGTTACACAAACGTAGCATAGAGCTGCAGAGGGACATGGCAGCATTATTAAGTGGAAGTGTTCAAAACCAGTCACAAATGATGCAAATTTTGTCTGATATGCAGATGCAGATGGACAATAGATGGTGAGAACAAAATCAACTTTTGGGTGTGTTGGTTGAGCACTTTACACACCAGCAGGACATTGCCTCCAGCCTATCATCTGTGACCAGCACACCAGCAGAAACATCAGAATCTTCTAAAACCAGGAGAACAAGGATATCCACTACAATCACCTCAGCTCCCTCATCCAAGAAGCCAAAAAAGAAATAAATATTCTTATAGTTCACCATAAATCTTGTCCTCTGTTATTTACCATATAATTGTCATCCACGTCCATGTGAGGTGTGTTTTAGTACACTAATATTGTTAAAACATATAATATGACCTGTGTGGAAATGGCAAAAAAGGTAATATCATGTTTATGACATATTCATGTTCTATAAACCACATCACATAGTTGTGTATGAATGGTACATATAGTAATATTCACTTATAAGATGTAAATCAAGGTTTCTCACATCCAATATAAATTGACACATAGTTATATATATAAATAATAATGTATTTACAGAAGGTGTGAACATAAGGTATAAACATCCATTTTCATTCTTATTAATAATAGTCAATAAATCATAGTGACCTAAACATGAATTAAACAAATGAGACTTTTTCAGTAATTAGGGTGGTTAAGGGAAGGGGGGTGGAATGTAGTAGTTTCACTTACATGCAGTGGAAATCCGCAGTATGTAATTCTGCAAGACATGATATATACACATGCAATGGTTGGTGAGGTACAGTCAAACATCATAATACATGTGAATGCTATGGTTTACTGTACTTATGAACAAGTAACTTACAGGTGAAGTATTCACGGATGACAAAGTCCCTCACTTCATTCCCCCTCAGTGTCCCCCTGTCCACATCCTCAGGTACAGGAACCAGCTGCTGATCTTGTTCTGGTTCTATGTCCCCCAATATACGTGTGTCCACAGCAATGTTATGTAGAATACATCATGCATTGACAATGGAACACACTTTGTTGGGGTTATACTTTAAAGCTCCGCCTGTCAAATCCAGACACCTGAAACTGGATTTGAGTAGGCCAAAGCTCCTTTCTATTACATTTCTGGTACGTATGTGGGCCTCCTGGTACCTGAGTTGTGGCTCTGTAAAGGGGTGTGCCAAGGGGGTTAACAGCCATGGTTTGCAGCCGTACCCTGTCTCACCTGTCATGTAACATATGTATTATGATTACTACAGGTTCATCATGTGCTTAAAGGGACATAACATGGATTTCTTTTCAAATATATATTTTACAAAAACATTAAATTGGTGCATTGTAAGCAACTTACTTTTATGCCAGGATTAGTCTAGACAAAGTTCTATTTTCATGATTCAGATAGAACATGCCATTTTAAGAAAATGTCCTTTTAAGTGAAAAACTATTTATAGTACACTGTCCCTTTAAAGGGACATGAAGCACACATTTCTTATTTCATGAGTCAATAAGAACCTGCAATTTTATTCAACTTTATAATTGATATCATTTGCTGGCAAGCATATTAGATATGCTCATTAGCTGCTGATTGGTGGCTGCACATCAATGCCTTATGTGACTGGCTCATCTATGTGCATTGCTCTTTCTTAAACAAAGGATATCTAAAGAATGAATCAAATTAGATAATAGAAGTAAATTGTAATGTTGTTTAACATTGTATTCTCTGTCTGAAACATGACATAATTATTTTGTGTTTAGTGTCCCTTTTGTAGAAATATACAGACAGAATGAAGGTAGTGCATACTCACCAAGCAGCCAACTTCCTGTGAGTGTTCCAGAATCAAAAAGATGGAATAAGGAGGTCTGGCAGGATGTAGGAATCATGGGCACTCCCTGGAAAGCCTGCATACACATGTATGAATTTCAGAGTGGTATCACAGACCATCTGGCAATTCAAGGAGTAAAACCCTTTCCTGTTAATATAGAAGAATGGCTCCTCATGTGGGGCCACGATACGCACATGTGTGCAATCAATTGCCTCCATGACATTGGGAATACCCCCCAGTCAATAGAAGCCTTGTTTAAGACTGTTCCATTCCTGGGGGGTACAGGGGAAATGAATGTATCGCTGTGTCTGGTTATCTAGAGCAGTCAAAACCTCCCCTAGGAACCTGGAGAAGGTGGACTGCGCTAGGCCAGACACAAGGCCCTCTGTTGACTGGAATGAGCCAGATGCCAGGAAGTGTACAACACACAACAACTCCTGCATACCAGTCAGAGCTAGGTTCCTATTCAGTCAGAGCTAGGTTCCTATTCGCTTGAGGGTCAATATCATCCTTCAAGACCTCATATAGGTCAATGAGGCTTGCAGAAGTCAAGCAATACTTTTCCCTGACCTCCCCTTCTGTCATTCCAAACAGGGTGACCCTATCCCTGTGTATCCTTGGTGCCCTTGCTCTTCCCCTCTGCTGATGACGACGTCTTATATGCCCTGCTGGCCTATGATCAGCTGCAGCAACAACAGCAGCAGGGGCAGCACCAGGAACAGGGACAGCAGCAGGAGGAGCAGGGACAGCAGCAGCAGGAGCAGGGACGGCTACAGCACCATGACCAGGGACCTCAGCAGCAACTATCTCATTAGCAGGTATATACCCCACAGCAGCAGCAGGTATATCCTCCACAACAGGGGCTTGTAGGGCTTCCAGCACCCCTTGTGCCTCACGATGCTTTCTCTCTAGGTATTGGACATAAAGTAGGGGAAACATGGTGGCTAATGAGGGTGTGCATTGCCAGGTGTTTTAAGGCTGCAGGTGAGAGGTTGTGCTGTTTGTGATTGGTTTGACACACTTGCAGGGGCAGGAATAATAAATGCTTAGAAGAGGTTTAACTGTTTGAGATTTGCGGCTGATATGTATGTGTCAGGCTTTTGGGTGTACTGTTTCCTTAATTAGAGTTCAACCAATCATATCTTACTTACTCCCATAAAACACCTGTTCACTAAACACACCTTGCTTAGTATTTTGTTATTTTCCTCAGAGTAACACTGAGCCTCTCAGATCTCTGGAAGGTTATAATTGAATCTTAACTTATCAACAACTGAAGTTATTTCATTCAAGATCTTCCTACTACGGATCTCATATTTATTTCCAGCCTGTTGCAACATCTTTATTATTGGAAATCTTACTTTGGCAAGTACTTTCATTTATTCAAGACTGTCTTTTATTTGTGGAGTTACGTTACCTGTTTCATCTTATCAGCTCATATTATTTTCCAAACAAGTCTGTGGCACCCATAAAGAATAACCGGTTATTGAAGCTCTAAACTGTTAAACTTATTTGTTCTGTTACATTAACTTTATGTTGTTTTCTGCTGCACCGGAGAATCGTGACGTCACACGCTGACAGTTAGCCGGCTTCAGCGTGTCTCAACTCCTGCTGCACCCGCAGCCTACAGAACCCGGAAGTGTTTGTCCTTACTTACCGCACTCACAGTTTTCAAGGTACATTACCACGTTTGCATTTATAACTTTATCTGCAGAAGTTCTCCATTATATGAATCTATCAATACTACATTGGATAAGACTTACTTGCTGTGTGTTTAATATCTCATGTTACGCATTCTATTATAACTACTCCTTACTTATTCATTAGAAAGTTTCACCTATTCCTAAATCCTCTTGTATTATACAAGCCTGCTTATTTCCAAGATTGCTTTCGATATTGATTCCTATCTTGCAGATAATACTTTA
Organism: Bombina bombina; assembly: GCF_027579735.1. Lineage (NCBI taxonomy): Eukaryota > Metazoa > Chordata > Amphibia > Anura > Bombinatoridae > Bombina > Bombina bombina. Next base: position 575,376,118 of record NC_069502.1, read on the forward strand.
GTGTGTATTTTTTGTAGGGAAACATTAATCTTATATTAACTGCACATATATCCATATGGGTTTACCAAGTAATAGTACTCTCAATTGATATTGTGCTACATACCTAAATCTTGTAATCATACTAAGCAGGTTTGATTGTTACATAATACTAAGCCATAAAAGAAAATGGAACCTGCTGAAATTCCCCAAGTAGTCTTTAACCTGAGTCAAAAGGTAGACAAAATGGGACAGGCTATCCTGGACTTACAGCTAGAAAATCAGGTTCTCAGAGAGCTTATAAAGGAGGTAAAAGAACAACAAACCCCCAGTTCTGAACCACAGATAAGCTTGCCAGAATTATATAATGGTAATAGGAAAACCTATAGGCAGTTTAAAAATGCTTGCTACCTGCTCTTCAATTTAAAACCAAAAACTTACCCCACTGACAGGGTAAGGGTTTTGTCCACAATATCTTTTCTAAGATCTGAACCCAGAATTTGGGCAGATCATTTGTGTGAAACAAATGACCCCCTACTAGATTCACTAACAAATTTTTTCCAAGCTATGGATGAGCTATATAGAGATACTGACATTCAACTAACGGCTGAACAAAAGATGAGGAGCTTAAAACAAGGAAAAAAGACAGTGGAGGAATATACCACTGAATTTAAGCTGTACGCATCAGACTCTGCATGGAGTTTGGTTTCGCTCAGAAACCAATTTAGATTGGGACTGTCTGATCCTGTCAAGGATGAGCTAGCACGTATAGAGCTTCCAAGTACCCTGGATGCATTAATAAAAGTCTCAACCCAAATCGACCGGAGGCTCAGGGAACGCAAAGCTGAACGTGGTTATTCAGATCCAACATTTAAAGCCACTATGTCCACCTCTGCACATATAAAATCACCTCCAACGGAGCATGTCACCCCCATGGAAATAGGAGTTATACGTGGACCATTAACCCCTGAAGAAAGGATAAGAAGAAGAACCAATCACCTCTGTATGTATTGTGCAAATCCCAGTCATACAGTTATGAACTGTCCAACATTACAAAAAAATAAAAAGAGTAAGTTTGTTCATATTAACAATACTCAAAGTCTAGATAAACAAATTTCTTATTGCAAACTATCTCTCCTTTTGCAGTGGGACCTTAACAGATTGTCTACTTCTGCCATCGTTGACTCTGGAGCCTTTGGAAACTTTATAGACAAATCTACTGTATTGAAAAATAAAATACCTATTGTATTAAAGAAAACACCAGTCTCAATCAAAGTTATTGATGGCTCTGTGATTGCAAATAGTCCTATAACTCACAACACAATACCTATATTAGTTATTACTGAAGATGGTCACACCGAATATATAACATTCGATGTAATTCCATCACCTCATTTTCCTATAGTATTAGGTTTATACTGGCTTCAGACACACAATCCCTATATAGATTGGTCTACTTTAACTGTTGCCTTCCAATCAAAATTCTGTGAAAACACATGCTTCCCACATCATAAAATACTACACACAGAATTAGAACAGATTCAAATACCGGAACCATACCAGGACTTCATAGAGGTCTTTAGCAAAGTTGAGGCAGAAACTCTTCCACCCCATCGGGTTTATGATTGCCCAATTGAATTAATTCCAGGTGCAACATTACCGGTTGGTCATTTGTATCCATTGAGTCACCCTGAGTTGTTACATCTAAAACAATACCTACAAGATAACATTCGGAAGGGTTTTATCAGACCCTCATCTTCACCCACAGCAGCTGGAATGTTCTTTGTAACCAACAAAGACACTTCCCTCAGGCCGATAATAGATTATCGAGAGCTTAATAAACGGACGGTAAAAAACCGATATCCGTTACCTCTCATACCGGAATTAATTGAAAGATTAAGTAATGCTACCATCTTTACTAAGTTGGACTTGCGTGGGGCATACAATCTCATACGTATAAGGGAAGGAGACGAATGGCTCACAGCATTCAGAACTCGGTATGGACTCTATGAGTACCTAGTGATGCCATTCGGTCTCTGTAATGCCCCCGCAACGTTCCAACACTTTATTAATGATATTTTCCGGGATTTATTAGACATATGTCTAGTAGTATACTTAGACGACATCTTAATTTACTCCAACAATTTGTCAGAACATATAAAACATGTCCGTTGGGTATTAGCTCGGTTACAAACACATAAACTATATGCCAAATTAGAAAAGTGTTCATTCCACAATACCACTATCTCATTCTTAGGCTATACTATATCTCCTGCTGGTATCCAAATGCAAACCGAGAAGGTTGATTCAGTGAAAAATTGGCCAACTCCTAAAGATAAGAAGTCTCTCCAAAGGTTTTTGGGGTTTGCCAATTATTACAGAAAATTTATAAAGAATTTCTCATCAATAGTGAGACCACTCACACAACTTACTGGTTCAACCCAACAATTCCATTGGAATCAAAGTCATTCCAAAGTATTTGACTTCTTGAAACAAACTTTCACAGAAGCACCCATACTCAAATTTCCGAATGTTGATTTACAATATGTATTGGAAGTTGATTCCTCAGACTTTGCGATTGGCGCAGTACTTTCACAACAGAAAACACCCAAAGATCCTCTACATCCAATCTCCTACTTTTCAAAAAGTATGACATCAGCAGAGAGGAATTACGCAATAGGAGACAAAGAATTACTCGCCATCCGCAAATCCTTAGAATTTTGGAGACACCTACTAGAAGGTGCAAAAATGCCCTTCATAATTTACACGGACCACAAAAACCTCCAATACCTGCAAAATAACAAGACTCTATCAGCTAGACAGGTACGGTGGAGTCTTTACTTTGCAAGATTCGACTTTCAAATCCTATACCGCCCAGCAAACAAAAATGGAAAAGCGGATGCACTCTCTCGACAACTATCCGAACCTATTCCTAACGAAAATCCTACTGCTATAATTCCTTTTGAACGCTTCATCGGATTAACTTCAGACTTTCTAACTGATATAAAGAACTCTTCAAAAAATTCACCTACTGACACTAAGGTTCCTTTGGAATTGAAAGACGGATTATACTACTACAAGAATATGATCTATATTCCTAAAGATTTGAGACAACAAATCCTACAACATCACCATGATTCACCCTTAGCTGGACATCCAGGGGAATCACGCACCATCGAACTTATAACAAGGACATATTGGTGGCCTCATTTGAAGGAAACTGTTTCAAGTTATATAAAGAGTTGTGTTACTTGTCAAGTATGCAAAACTGAGCGGAAATTACCTTATGGGCTTTTAATATCAATTCCAACATCTGACAGACCCTGGAAACAAGTAGGAGTTGACTTCATTGTGGATCTACCTCCATCAAAGAATTATACCACTATCATGGTAGTTGTTGATAGTTTCACCAAAATGTCGCATTTTATTCCATTTCATAAGCTTCCCACTTCAGCAGAAACAGCTAACTTATTTATACAACATGTGATTCGGCTTCATGGAGTACCAACAGTTTTGATATCTGACAGGGGATCCCAGTTCACATCTAAATTCTGGAAAAGTCTCTGTCAATCTCTTAACATAACCCATCAATACACAACTGCATTTCATCCACAAGCAAACGGACAGGTTGAAAGAATCAATCAATGGTTAGATGAGTACCTACGATGTTTTTGTTCCTACCAGCAAGACAATTGGATAACATACTTACCCTTCGCTGAATTTTCCTACAATAATCTAACCAATTCATCCACAAAATTATCTCCGTTCTTCGCAAATTATGGGTACCATCCAACCATCACTTCAGTTAGTACTACCCCTTCCAATTCTCCTCTGGTTGATGAATGGAATAATGCACTTCTAGACAATTTTCGGGTTATCAAGGAAAACATTTCAAAAGCTCAGAACTCCCAAAAGCACTATTATGATTTGAGACACAGACAACCACCTTCATATCAAAGAGACCAGGTATGGTTGTCAACGAAAAACCTAAAGCTACATCTTCCTAGTAGGAAAATGACACAAAAATTCTGTGGACCTTTCCCCATTACTAGGGTAATAAATCAGAATGCAGTCACTCTGGATTTACCATCATCTATGAGAATACATCCGACTTTCCATGTTTCCCTCCTCAAACCATACGTTCCTACTAGAAATAACACACCCCAATTACTGCCGACCAGTTCCATCCAAGACTCAGAAGTCTATGAGGTGAAAGAAGTACTTGATTCAAGGTTTTCCAAGGGAATTCTGGAATATTTAATTAGGTGGAAGGGATACTCAGAGGAAGATGACTCCTGGGAACCCGCATCTAATCTTAATGCACCTTGACTTGTTTCCCAATTTCACAGGAGATATCCAGATCGCCCCAGACTTCAAGCTGAGGATCAGCTTGTTTGAGGGGGGAGTCATGTCAGGCTTTTGGGTGTACTGTTTCCTTAATTAGAGTTCAACCAATCATATCTTACTTACTCCCATAAAACACCTGTTCACTAAACACACCTTGCTTAGTATTTTGTTATTTTCCTCAGAGTAACACTGAGCCTCTCAGATCTCTGGAAGGTTATAATTGAATCTTAACTTATCAACAACTGAAGTTATTTCATTCAAGATCTTCCTACTACGGATCTCATATTTATTTCCAGCCTGTTGCAACATCTTTATTATTGGAAATCTTACTTTGGCAAGTACTTTCATTTATTCAAGACTGTCTTTTATTTGTGGAGTTACGTTACCTGTTTCATCTTATCAGCTCATATTATTTTCCAAACAAGTCTGTGGCACCCATAAAGAATAACCGGCTATTGAAGCTCTAAACTGTTAAACTTATTTGTTCTGTTACATTAACTTTATGTTGTTTTCTGCTGCACCGGAGAATCGTGACGTCACACGCTGACAGTTAGCCGGCTTCAGCGTGTCTCAACTCCTGCTGCACCCGCAGCCTACAGAACCCGGAAGTGTTTGTCCTTACTTACCGCACTCACAGTTTTCAAGGTACATTACCACGTTTGCATTTATAACTTTATCTGCAGAAGTTCTCCATTATATGAATCTATCAATACTACATTGGATAAGACTTACTTGCTGTGTGTTTAATATCTCATGTTACGCATTCTATTATAACTACTCCTTACTTATTCATTAGAAAGTTTCACCTATTCCTAAATCCTCTTGTATTATACAAGCCTGCTTATTTCCAAGATTGCTTTCGATATTGATTCCTATCTTGCAGATAATACTTTAGTGTGTATTTTTTGTAGGGAAACATTAATCTTATATTAACTGCACATATATCCATATGGGTTTACCAAGTAATAGTACTCTCAATTGATATTGTGCTACATACCTAAATCTTGTAATCATACTAAGCAGGTTTGATTGTTACAGTATGTGATTGTGCATGCGTTTGTTAGGCCTTCAGGGAGTTACGTTGCTTTTTCAGTCAGTGCAAGGGTTACTGCACCTGCAATTTGTGGCGAGATGAGAATGGAGTAGATTCTCTGAATTCTGCGTGTGTAAGTCCTTACGCTGTATTTTGGATACCAAATTGCGCGGTTGTTCTATGTTAATCTATGGCTAAAAAAAATACGTCCGAAGGGTGAAAAATATGCGCGCAACTTGTATGCTAGGCTGTATATGTAATACCAAAATTGCGTAAAATCTGGCGTCTCCGGCTTTTGCGGGCAATGCTGCTTATGTACTGGAGCCCCATGTGGGAAAATCGGTTTAAATTGCAATTGATACTAATACAGCAGTAACAATTGAAAAAAGGTCCCTTTTAACCTAAAGGGGAGGTGGGAATACTGAGGTGATAATCCTAAGACCCCACTCTAAATAAACCTATGTATTAGAGGAGGTAGTGCCTAATGCCAAATATATATTATATTTATAAACAAGAAGAGAACAGAAGCATTATGGGGCACACTTTGTGAGGATTATAACCTATTCATTGACAGGTGGAGTGTATTGTAATGAGTATTATTTAAAACATAACATTTATTTACATAATTTAAAAAATAGATAGTGTGTTGTGGACCATGCCACCAATTAAGCTAAAGTTTGTCACAAGTATATTAAAAAGAAATTAAAATTGTATAGAGAAAAGCACTGCAAACTCTCCACACAGGAGTATTCTCCCAGGAACAATTACTGGTACCGGTAACTATAACCTGAATATACTGGTAACTTAAACTTATCTATATTCTAATATAATATATTATGGGAATAGATGCAATCAGATTGATGTAAGAATAGTCAGCGTAATGGCTTCTTACAAAGGTAGACAACTCACATAGAGATAGCCTATATTTCTAAATTATTTACTATGAGCCACCACACTGTATTACTATATCACTATCTCGTTCCCATAAAGTAATAATCTTTGCCCAGAATTGGGCCAACACAATTATAAGTTACCAGCTATTGAATAACTATATTCAGCCAGAGAGGAGAGAAGCAGTGCGAGCGCCTGACGTGCGTTTCGCATCTGCTTTTTCAAAGGCTAACCCGATTATCCACCAGGGTTTCCTTAAGAAGACCCATCGGCCAATCACGTATCGTTAGTTATGACATTGATTTCTCACAGTCCAATCGCATGCAGTCTTCAGCGATTGGACGAGCAGAGGGTGTGTGCCCTTCAGCCAGTTACCATGTATGATAATAGTGACGTAGGCGTAACGCGCCCACCTGTCACCGAACTTGCCGCTCCTCAAATAATAACATGTAACTGAAGGGCAACACAAAGAGGGAGATTGTTAAATGTACTTAGATCGTTCATTTCTACAGCACATAAAGTTCCTACTGTTGCATTAGATCAAACATATCACAGTATTTGAGCTCAGAAAGGAAGATAAATATATAGATTGTGTAGTTATATCAGGATTCCTTCTCAATATTATATTAACAAGTATATCTAGACTCACGCTATTATTTATGAGTATATTATTCCTAGTATGGAGACGGTATTGGATACGATTATTTATAGTGTGGAGATGGAATTATATGATGTTATATAATGTGCAATTAAGATAGTTTTTATCCCCTGCAAGAAGGATTATTACGGACTGACACTGTATTTTACAAACATCATTAGGGAAAACCTATATCCTCATCTTTATCTTAGATACTTTCTGTTTCCATACAGAGTTTACTCCATTATCTCCAATATATGTGCCATCACTATAAATGAACTAATCTTATATCCATCAAATATAAGATATTATTATTGTTATGGATGTCACTGCAGGTTCATATTATTGGACCTCCTCGTTCATATATGGACAGCCATTAGCCATGATGGTCAGATATAATTCATCTGTAAGGAGAAAGTATATTTTCTTAAGGTTCCACTGTTAAATATAACAAATGAGTGAACTATAAATCAGAAAAATTATGGGAAATTAAGTGTATAACCATTTCAAAAGAAACTTTTATTATTCTTTAAATTCTGTAACCATCTTGAACAGGTGTCTCAATTTTGACCCATAACAAGATTTTATTGTATGTCAGATTTATGTCTTATTGTATGGATTTCCCGTTTGTGTTACATCGTTGTTTTACTCCAGGAATGCACTATATGTCAACATTTCATTAAGGCCTGTTGGGCTCATACTTTGGAGTTGAAAAATCCATTTGGTCTCTGCTTTTAAGAGGGCATTCTCAATGTTTCCTCCTCTTATTTCGAGTGATACTTTCTGTAAAATCCAGCCCTGTAAATCTGGCTTACAATCATGTTTCTCTAAGAAATGTCGTGCCACAGTAGTCAGTTTTTTTATTATTCTCAAGATCATTCTTGGCATTTTTAATGCTACAGATATGTTCACCCAGACGTCTCCTAAATTCACGTGTCGACATTCCCATGTATCTTTTATTGCAATTACATTCTATGCAATAGATGATATTTTTACTCTTGCAATTAAAGAAGTCATTCATATAGATGGTTCCCGATGGGAATACATTTATCTGTTTTACATTCAGCATATATGGACAGAATTTACAAGTACCACATGCATGTGTTCCCTTAAAGTCCATTCTTTTCCTGGTGGTTCGTTTAACAAAATGGCTTCTTATAATTTTATCCCTGATCCTAGGGGCTCGTCTCCAACTCATTGCGATTGTGTCTCCAATACACTTAGATAGATCATCATCTGTTTTTAGGATATGTGTATGTTTGTTAAGGATGTCGCTTATTTCTTTGTGTGCTACATTAAAAGTTCCTACAGGGGGGGGCGGAGCCGACCAGCAATGCTGATGGTCGCACTAACATAGAGCTCTGTGAAATTGAGCCCATGGGGAAGCTAAATAACACTTCAAAAGTTGTTAATTCCACATAAGAGCCAGCTATCCAGTGCAGAATGGAGAACAGTATGCAGTAGAAGCTGCCGATCGAGCAAACAAAGGACAAGACCTAACTTACAAGCTGAGGCCTAACGCTGGAGGTAACGACAGCTGTGTACCACATAAAATATAACTCCATTGGCCTCGGCACCTGCACTACCGAACACTGACCTGACTCAGGAGGCTAAGACCACTGTCGACATACTACCGTCGCACCTGGCAAGAGACGGTCCCGAGGACAAGCGCAAGAAAGTAAGTCCGGCACCATTATACACACCACGCGGGCATTATCCGCAGCACGGGCTTAACCGCAGACCCCGATACACTAGCAAGCTAAGAGGCCGACCACTTCAGCTCATATAAAGGCCATTTGAGTCACTTAGATACCACACGGGTCTATGATAGATATAAAATCAAAAGAATAGGATTCATTATGCTATCACATAGACCACGTGGGCGCTCTCAGAGACACAGACCCCAGTACGGGCTCAGATAGATCAGCAGATCATTTGACTTTCTAACTTACTAATCAAGCAAGTAACACCAAGAGAGACTGGAACCCCAAAAGGCTCCAGAAATTGGAGCGAAGTATACTAATTTAGTCCCACTTTAAACACCTCCAATAACAACTAGCCACATCATGGCCTCCAAGCACAAATCTAGGCCTGATAAAACACCCAAGTCTTCTTCATTATCAACAGGGAAATTGAACACTTACTTTAAAAGCCCTGATCAGCAACACACAGGGGGAGAGGGCTCCAGCCAGAGGGATCCCCCTGAAATGACCACACAGCAAGATAGTGAATGGGCACCTGAAGACAGGCCGATCACTAAAGCAGACCTCCAAATGTTACCAACAAAGTCAGACCTTGGAATTCTGGTTGCCCAGGTGAACAAGACCTTAAAAGACGGCCTTGCTGAACTAAAGAGAGAGATAAGTGAGCTGGGCAACAGGGTTCTTGAACTGGAGGACCAAGTTGAGGAGACTCAAAAACAGGCCAATAATGCCACCACGGCACTCCAGTACCAACACTCAGCCATAGAACAGCTCCAAACCCAAATGGAAGACTTGGACAATAGGGGCCGCAGACAAAATCTATGAATAAGAGGTGTCCCAGAAAAAATCCTGCCCCCACAACTGAACTCTTACTTACAGAATTTATTTAAATTCCTATTAGATAAGAATGGAGACCCCATCCCCCTAGATAGAGCTCACAGAGCACTACGGCCCAAGCCACCCAACGCTGCACCCCCCAGAGATATAGTGCTATGTTGCCATAGATTTACAGACAAGGAAAGGATTATGCAAGCGGCGCGACAAAAATCACCAATATGTTTTGGAGAAGACCGTATACAGATCTATGCAGACCTAAGCACAATAATGTTAATGAAAAGAAGAGAGGCTAGATATCTAACGCTCCATCTGCGGGACTTGGATATACAATATAGATGGGGATTCCCCTTTGCAGTGAAAGTGGTGAAAGAAGACAAGGCTATAACATATAGGGGTCCAGATGACTTGGAACTTTTCTGTACACAGCTGGGTATATCCCAACCTACCCTGCCACGACTGGAAGACAACACCAACGGCAAGCATGACCGACAGCCGGCCCCAAAGCAACAAAGAGCTTCATGGACCACAGTAGCCAAAAAACGGAAGACCACGGGTATCAATCACCAACCGCCAAGATGTGATTCGGCAGACCCACCATGAACTTCCCACAACACCTAACTTCCATCGGATATGATAAGTATGAGGTTGGAGAGGTCAAGCTGTAATGCAAGAACTGTTTGATTTGCTGGTTCTGACAATAAATGTAAGACATTCTTTTTCCCTTTTCTTAAGAAACAACATGACATTTTTTCAGACTCCCCTGCTCCCCCAATGGGCTCATTGACGCACCACCTGTCACAAGTTTCCCCCAAATCCCCCCTGTTTTGCCTCCCTTCTTCTGAGGGACAGGACACCACGTCCCCAGCGAGATGGGGACAGAACACAAACTGTTAAATGTTGCCCTAAAGTTTTTTCAAATGTTTGATGTTGATTTGATTTCTCTAGTTGATTCATATTATGCCTTATTGATGTTAATTGCAATTTGTAACCTAGTCTTTCTACACTTTAGGATACCCAATACTGAACACCTGCATAAAATCCGGCCTATCTACCGGACAACAAATATTATTAGTTCTACACAAGATGGCTGTGTGGACTCCTTGAAGCCTCGGCCGCCAGGTAAGAACAAGACTCATCAGACGACATGGACCAATTACTATTACTGACATGACACCCAGACTCCAGATCATAACGCAAAACGTAAAGGGACTTAATTCCCCGACCAAAAGGTCCATAGTGTTAAAGAGCTTAGCTAAACATACGGACTCTATAGTCCTGCTGCAGGAAACACATTTTATGAAGGGAGCTGAGCCACGTCTATCATCTAGGGACTTCCCCATGGGTTATCACCATACATACGCTAAAAAAAAGAGGGGTGTTAGCATTCTTATACACAAAAACTTACATTTTCAACTCGAAAAGAAATATACAGACGAGGGAGGTAGGATACTGTTACTGGTGGGCCTACTTCACAACATACCAGTCACTCTGGTGAACCTATACGCCCCGCAAACTAATAAACATAAAGTTTTCCAAAAAGTACTCTCAGTAGTGACAGAGCATCAAAGAGGAATACTGATAATGGGAGGGGACTTGAATACCACACTAGATCCCACCCTGGACACATCCACGGGCATTGCTAGACCAGGGAACAGGGCTCCGCATACACTATACACATGTCTAGAACAACTGGGACTTATAGATGGCTGGAGGATACAGCATCCTAAACAACGCAATTACACGTTCTTTTCACCCCCCTGGTCAACCTACACATGAATAGACTATCTGTTTATCAATAGAAACCATCTATCTCTACTATCCGACACTGATATACAATCCACACTGTGGTCAGACCACTCTGCCGTCAGTATGTTTCTGAATTGGCCAGACAAACCAATTACCCCATATATCTGGAGACTAGATTAGGCTTTAATTCATTACCCAGAATCTAGCAAAGTCCTCAACAAATCACTCACAGAATATTTTCACATTAATGGCGCCGCAGACACACAACCCAAATTTATTTGGGAAGCACACAAAGCAGTAATTAGAGAAGAATGCATAAAACTCAAGGCCCTCTGGAAAAAAAAATACAACCTAGCCATGACAGATCTGACCTCACAATTAAATAAAGCCGAACTCAAACACAAACAATCACCCAAGGACCGCACCCTACTATCACATGTCACCAAGCTCAGATCAGACCTAAATGCCCTACTAACCAAGGAAGCACAACGCAGAGCATTAACCTTGAAAAAAAACTTCTTTTATGAAGGAAATAAAATCGGACCACGGACGGCTAGAGGGCTGCGAACACAGACAGTAAAGACGCAGATAGGCAAATTGATCACTTCGCATGACCGGCATCTACTAGACAGTGTAGACATAGCAAACCACTTTGGATCCTTTTATAGTGAACTATATAACCTCCCGCAACAATCCCAACAGGACACTAACGCCAATATGAAAGACAACATCAAAAACGCTAATCTTAACAAGATTACACTTGCAATGGTTAAGGAGTTAGAATCCACCATTACTATACAGGAAGTCTTATCGACTATAGGGAATCTGCCACTAGGGAAAAGCCCGGGCCCAGATGGGTTTACCAACTCCTACTATAAGAAGTATAAGTAAATCTTAGCCCCACACCTACTAAAGATGTTCCAGGCTTTAGATGATGACCAAGCGCTGCTATCAGAGACACAAATGGCACACATTTCTGTAATCCTGAAGCCCAACAAATCACCGACTGACCCCAAGAGCTACAGACCCATATCACTACTTAACTCAGATTTAAAAATCTTGGGAAAGATACTGGCCAAAAGATTGAATAGAATCCTTCCAGACATCATACATGTCGATCAGGTAGGCTTTGTCCCTCGCCGAGAGGCCAGGGACAACACCATTAGAGCCTTAACACTTATGGCGTATACAACACATCACAAAATTCCGACGGTCTTCTTGGCAACAGACGCTGAGAAGGCCTTTGATCGGATCAATTGGCACTTCTTGAGAGAGACACTTACATCAATCGGTCTAGGCCCCAAAATGATCCATAGAATATTCAGCCTATATACCTGTCCAGCAGCCCAGGCAAAGGTAAATGGTATACTCTCCCGTCCATTCAAAATCAGTAACGGCACGAGACAGGGGTGTCCTCTGTCTCCTCTGCTGTTCATCCTCACTATGGAGGTACTAGCGGCACGTGTTAGGGATAACCAGCAGATTAAGGGTATAGAGCTAGGCACAAATAGCTTTAAAATAGCATTATATGCGGACGACGTCCTCTTTACAGTCAGAGATCCACAACATTCAGTTAAAGCAATAATGAGTGAGTTGGAGGAATTTGGAGTCCATTCCAATTTCTTAGTCAATACAACCAAATCAGAATTACTTAACGTTTCAATGCCCACTGAGGAGTTTATAGCCCTGGCACAGATATGCCCACTACAACTTCAACATCAACACATAAAGTACCTGGGAGTCTATTTAAAGCCCAGGACTAAAGAACTTTTACAAGCCAATTTTGTCTCTCTCCTACACGCTACCCAAAGAGACCTGACTACCTGGATGAACAAACCCATATCCTGGTGGGGTCGGTTACAGTGCATTAAGATGACAATGTTGCCTAGAATTTTGTACATCATCCAGGCCCTTCCTATATCCGTCCCAAATTGGTGGGTAAGTTAATTACAGAGACACATTAACACATTTGTTTGGGGAAATAGCAAACCGAGGATAAATAAATCCATAATGCACGGGCCCAGCACAATGGGAGGGCTGGGACTACCCCTAATTAAAACATACCTCGACACTATAGTTCTACAGAGAATTTTAGACTGGCACAGCTCAGGAGACCATAAGGCGTGGGTGGCACTGGACTCCCTCATCCTAAAAGCCCCGTCGGTGGGAGCACTTTGTTGGTTTCCAAAAAGCTTACGGCCCACACGTAGTACAACACTACATACACACAGACATATCTTTGATTCTTGGGACCACATATCTACGCGTAATAGTCACATCACAGGCCTCAGGTCTCCCTTATTTCCAATTCCAAATAATGCTGAACTAACTGGTGGATTAGGGGAAAACTACCAGGGAGTCACAGAGTGGCCATACACTACACCTTTAGCCAAGTTTATTGAAGCAGGTAAATTATTGGACAGCAATCAGTTAACAGACGTAGCAGGGGGGACATACTCCTCTTGGTTGAAACACATGCAACTCTCACACCTTCTTTCCGTCTCAGAGTACAAAACAGACTTCCTTAGGCCCCTTACCTCATTTGAAAAATTGTGCTTGAACAACACACCTCTCCCCCATTCATTATCAAAGATGAGGTCCCTATTACAGGAACCTCAACATACCATTCTCCCGTCCTATGCGTTAAAGTAGCAGGAGGAGTTAGGCATAACATACACACTCAAGGAGTGAGAATCCATGTTTCGCAACACTCAAAAATCTTCCACATCACCTAGACTGTTGGAACTTAACTATAAAGTACCTAACTCCCACACGTATACACTCAATTTACCCTTCGGCTAGCGCCTTATGTTGGAGGGGTTGCAAAGTGAGAGGAAGCTTCAAACACATGTGGTGGGATTGTAGGCAACTGCGACAGTTTTGGACATACATAGAAACTCATTTCCGCAAAATACTGACAAATGACTTTAACTTGACTCCTAGCATAGCCCTAATGAATGATGTTTCATTTATTACTTGCGGATTCGAAGACAATTAATACAAATAGGCTTAAACGGAGCTAAATGTCTGATAGCCCTAAATTGGAAAACACAAAGACCTTTGACTGGCCGGACTTGGGTGGACAAAGTGGGAGAACTGCTGGGATTAGAGGAATATGGATACCTCAAAAGACACAAACTTCCCTTGGCACATGACATGAAATTCTTGTGGGAAGACTCTCTCCACAACACTAACATAAACAATGACAGACCAAGTACTGAGACTGAAACAGCTGACCTGGCGGCCGGGGAACTCCACACACAGCAATGATTCACTTTTGGAGGTGTTCTGAGCTTGGAGTGTTTTAAGCACCTACTACTGTTCTTAGGAAAATAGATAGAATGTAGTTGGTCTAATAGCTCTATCATATGATATAAGAAATTGACTAGGTTATTATTATTATTATTATTATTAGTTATTAAGTTAATCAATTGGTAACCATTTTTTTTTCCTTATTTAATTTAATTTGATGATTTCAAGGCTCAACCCACACCATTGTTTAGTAAGTAATGTCAGTTTGGATAATGAAGGTAATTGACAATGTCTTTATCTACACTGTAAGTTGGAAAATTATTCCTTTACTTTATATGGATATGTATGTAAAAGAGCCTCAGGGCTCAGAAGTTTTTCACTCTGTGATGTTGCCTTTGTATTTCTGAAGTGACAAAATAAAGCTTTGAAAACTTAAAAAAAAAAAAAAAACAAGTTCCTACAAACCGGACTTTATTATCCTGATTGGCTTTTATTTTAGGTGTAAGCTAATTTGATCTATCTGTGTGCAAGGCCCTATGGTATGTCTCTTTTTCATATCATTTGCCTGAGTTTGGAAATCACCCATATCAGAACAATTACGTCTAAGCCTGAGAAATTCCCCAAATGGGATGGCTTTTTTGTCGATGCGAACTCTGGAAACTGAGTATCGAATTCGTAGCGGTCTCTTTTTTGTACAGGTCGGATTTGACCCGACCAGACATATACCTTGATATTCTTAGATCGAGGAATGTCACACTGGCATATTGGATTTCATACGTAAGATGTAAATTCAAGGTGTTTGTGTTGAGGATCCCAATCAATTCTTTGAAAAGGCATATGTCTCCCTACCAAATTAGGAAGACATCGTCTATGTAGCTAAGCCACAGGATGATATTATCAGCATATTTCTCCATATTGGTGCCAAAGACATACTCACCCTCCCACCACCCCAAATAAATATTGGTGTAGGTGGGGGCACACGCAGTGCCCATTGCTGTTCCATGGATCTGTAGGAAAAATTTATCGTTGAAAACAAAGAAATTGTGACATAGTATAAACTTAAGTAATTTCACTGAGAAGGTGTTTTTAGGAATATTTTCAGATGCTTCCATTTGCAGAAAGTAATTGACTGCATGGCAAACCCACTTGTGTTCAATTGATGTGTACAGTGACTCTACATCACAAGTTGCCAAGAGCATATCCTCTTCCAGTATCATACCTTCTATTTTACTAAGGACATCCATTGTGTCCCTAGTATAAGATGGAAGAGTAGGGACAATGTTTCTTAACCGTAAGTCCAGATATCTTGATGCCTGTTCACAGAGGCTACCGATACCTGCCACGATCGGTCTACCAGGAGGTTTTAATCTGTTTTTATGAATAGTTGGCAGAAGATAGAAGGTAGCAATTTTAGGATTTTCCACTACCAAGAACTTAAATTCCTTCTCATATATCAGACCATATTTTTTGGCATCATTGATTAGGGTACAATATAGTCTCAAAAACTCACTACTCACTACTAATTATTCCATAGAAACTTATAACAGTTTGTGTCTCCCAATTGTCTCATTGCCTCAGTAATGTACATTTTAGTTGGCCAGATAACATTGTTTCCACCCTTATCAGATGGCTTAATCACTACGTCATCTCGTTTTTGGATATCGTTCAGGGCACATTTTTCTGTTCTATTCAAATTACTCCAATCTCTGTCTCTGAGATTCAAGATATCTCTACATACTACCCTTAGAAATATTTCAATCTGTGGATATAGAGATATCTGTGGCATAAATGTAGATTTTTTAGTGAGTTTCTTCCGCCAATCTGAAGTGTCTGATATGGGCATTTCATTCTCTTCAAGTAATGTTACTAAATCCATAATAGCTTGTGTTTCGTCATCGCTATCATAATGTTTTGTGTACATTTTTCTGAGTGCTAGTTTTCTAGCAAAGAGATTGATATCTTTGATAATATCAAAATAATTAATCCTATTAGAGGGTGAGAATGATAAGCCTTACTAAGTACACTTATATGATTAGGGGACAGGATTTTATCTGATAGATTAATTATTTCCAAATTATCTGTTTCTACCATCTCAGTCGTCTCGACCAATCCTCCCTGGTTTTTTCGATGTTTCTGTACCCCCATCTTGTCCTGTTCCTTAGATTGTGCTCTGTCCTCCCCTCCTTTTTCTTTTTCCTTTGATTTGCCTTCCTTCTCGTTTTTTGAGAGGAGAGTCTGTCTATCGCTGGCATTAGGTACTAAGAGAGTACTTTGATGAGATCAAAGCTTGTTCCCATCTCCCTCTGTAGCTCTCTATATGGAAACTAAAACTGGGAAAGAGTCTTACTCTAAGGCCTTTCGGGATGATATGTTTAGCTAAATAGCGGTCATATGTGCTTTTGTTCCATATTGACCTTGTGTGTTTCCTTAGTAATTCACTAAGAATATTTAGGCCTGATTCCCAGTCCTCAAAGTTATTTTTGTTAATACCCTCTGCTGTAAAGTTAGCAAATGTTTTATCAATATTCGCTTTCCTATCTCTTTCACGATTAAGGAAGTCCTCCATCAAATTGATAGAGGTCATAATTATTTCCCAAAAAAGAGGACTACTGAATAGTCAAGTTAATAATGAAAAAAGGTCCCTTTCAACCTAAAGGGGAGGTGGGAATACTGAGGTGATAATCCTAAAACCCCACTCTAAATAAACCTATGTATTAGAGGAGGTAGTGCCTAATGCCAAATATATATTATATTTATAAACAAGAAGAGAACAGAAGCATTATGGGGCACACTTTGTGAGGATTATAACCTATTCATTGACAGGTGGAGTGTATTGTAATGTGTATTATTTAAAACATAACATTTATTTACATAATTTAAAAAAATAAATAGATAGTGTGTTGTGGACCATGCCATGCTCTAGAAATGAACAATCTAAGTACGTTTAACAATCTCCCTCTTTGTGTTGCCCTTCAGTTACATGCTATTATTTGAGGAGCGGCAAGTTCGGTGACAGGTCACTATTATCATACATGGTAACTGGCTGAAGGGCACACACCCTCTGTTCGTCCAATCGCTGAAGACTGCATGCGATTAGACTGTGAGCAATCAACGTCATAACTAACGATACGTGATTGGCCGATGGGCCTTCTTAAGGAAACCCTGGTGGATAATCGGGTTAGCCTTTGACAAAGCAGATGCGAAACACGCGTCAGGCGCTCGCACTGCTTCTCTCCTCTCTGGTTGAATAAAGTTATTAAATAGCTGGTAACTTATAATTGTGTTGGCCCAATTCTGAGCAAAGATATATTACTTTATGGGAACAAGATAGTGATATTGTAATACAGTGTGGTGGCTCATAGTAAATAATTTAGAAATATAGGCTATCTCTATGTGAGTTGTCTACCTTTGTAAGAAGCCATTACGCTGACTATTCTTACATCAATCTGGTTTAGAACTGGGACCAAATGTCAACCGTAAATCTGCTTGACTAGTACCATAGAGACTCATTACCAGCCTGTAGCCATAGTAACGTAAACAAGTAGAGAATACTACAGTCATACACACTCACCCCTCATTTTTCAGTTTATAGAGTTAAAGGGACATGAAACCCAAACATTTTCTTGCATGATCCACATAGAGAATACAATTTTAAACAACCATTTTAGATCTATTGTGTAATTTGCTTCATTATCTTGGTATCCTTTGTTAAAAAAGAAGAAATGCACTGCTGGAAACTAGTTGAATGAGAAATGTGCAGCCACAAATCAGCAGCTCCTGAGCCTACCTAGGTATCCTTTTCAACAAAAGAGACCAAAAGAGACCAAAAAATTAGTTAATAGACGTAAATTGGAAAGTTGTTTAAAATGACATGCTCTATCTGAATCCTGAAAGAAAAAAAGTATTTTATGTCCCTTTAACCCTTTAAGGACTAGAGTAGTTTGATATGTTAACATTACTGTGCTCTAATTTGTTAAGGGGACTGTGGGGGGATGAATAACAAAAGGCCCATCACATTCATGTCATAGCTGAGCTGACATCCCCAACATTGTAATTGCGTTTTGTAAAACTATTCAGGTGCATCAGTAAACAACTGGCTACCCTCTTCTCATTCTCATTATAACTAAGACTAAGCTACCTTCCTGCTTCCTTCCTCATCTGTACCAATTCAATCCTTACTTAATTTGTATTTGCAACCAGCTCAGTAATAACTCATTTCTTTTCAATAGTATATATATGTCATTATAGTTTTAATGCACATGACCAAACAATACACACTCAAATGGTTCTTAATCATTTTACCAGCATGTAAAGTTAAGAGTTTTAATTGGATCTTTGTAATACTGTTTTTGGAATTTTATTCCAGATTAGGAATTGATCAATGTTACTTGAACAATGTTTTACTTCTGTGTTTAATTATATTCTTTCTTTGATTTATAAAACTAGGTCTAATATAGTTGTATTCCTAGTTAGTTCCATTATTAATTTTGACATGTAATTTTCATTAAGTGAATTCAAAAACCTTTATCATTTAAATGTACTGTTAATATCTTATTTTCAGTTTAGGATAATAACACTATTATATGTTTTTTTTTCTTTTTCTAATTACCCTATTTATAATAGCAGTTGGGCTTCCTCACTGTCATATGTTGGTTGGTTGTTAGTAGTCATGGACATTTGGATGCTACGTTAGCATCCAAATGTAGACGAGGGCAGCCGCTTGTTGCATTCGGCTCTTTTCAGAGCCAGATTTCTTCTAGTGAAAACACAATATATATTATTATCTGTTTAATTTACATAACATATCTACAAATTCTTCCTACCCCTTTCTTATTTCTCCTATTTCTTCTAAATTTAGCATTGTCCTTCATGTTAACATTACAGTCTTTATCCATATCTCAGATATATTTTCAAATGTCATATTCCTCCATCAAATGTTAAATCTTACCTGTTTACTATTATTTTTTATTACTAATATTTTTATCATCCAAACTGCTTAAGAAAACGTCCCTGTGATTCTTATTATTTAATGTGCCCCTCCACCCAGCTACCATGTTAAAACCTTCTTCATTCTTGCTACTATCTTCTCATTGAGCACAGTAGCCTCACCCACCATTAAGGTGTAATCCAACCTTATTTTAAAGATAGAAGTCAACATAAAAGTTATTGGAGCATTCTAAAAATTCAAAACCATATTTCCAATTTTTTAGCTATGCATATTCTTCTAAAAGTGCCTCATATCTACCCTTACTAGTACATGGCGCTGGTAATATTTTGTAAAATAGCAACTTGGATGTCCGTTTCCTCATGTTGGTTTCTTAGCTCCCTTAACCCCTTTTTTAGATCACTGCACCTTCTGCTAACTTTCTCATTGAAACCAGTATTAATTGTCTGATGGCTTATTTCCAGCACTGTGAAAGTCAAGCATCCGAAAGTTGGCAAACTATTCCTTTGTTAAATCATACTTCATATGAAAAACATTCCTAACATCTTAACTGAGTTTTGCAAAACCATCAGGGCATGTCAGTTTAAAACTGGCCTACCTCTTCTTATAATTGAAACACAACTACTTTTGTGTACACCCTCCTCTGCACCAGTACAATCCCCACAATGGCTCCTATTTATAACCTGCTCATTCATAATCTATGGCTAAAAAAAATACGTCCGAAGGGTGAAAAATATGCGCGCAACTTGTATGCTAGGCTGTATATGTAATACCAAAATTGCGTAAAATCTGGCGTCTCCGGCTTTTGCGGGCAATGCTGCTTATGTACTGGAGCCCCATGTGGGAAAATCGGTTTAAATTGCAATTGATACTAATACAGCAGTAACAATTGAAAAAAGGTCCCTTTTAACCTAAAGGGGAGGTGGGAATACTGAGGTGATAATCCTAAGACCCCACTCTAAATAAACCTATGTATTAGAGGAGGTAGTGCCTAATGCCAAATATATATTATATTTATAAACAAGAAGAGAACAGAAGCATTATGGGGCACACTTTGTGAGGATTATAACCTATTCATTGACAGGTGGAGTGTATTGTAATGAGTATTATTTAAAACATAACATTTATTTACATAATTTAAAAAATAGATAGTGTGTTGTGGACCATGCCACCAATTAAGCTAAAGTTTGTCACAAGTATATTAAAAAGAAATTAAAATTGTATAGAGAAAAGCACTGCAAACTCTCCACACAGGAGTATTCTCCCAGGAACAATTACTGGTACCGGTAACTATAACCTGAATATACTGGTAACTTAAACTTATCTATATTCTAATATAATATATTATGGGAATAGATGCAATCAGATTGATGTAAGAATAGTCAGCGTAATGGCTTCTTACAAAGGTAGACAACTCACATAGAGATAGCCTATATTTCTAAATTATTTACTATGAGCCACCACACTGTATTACTATATCACTATCTCGTTCCCATAAAGTAATAATCTTTGCCCAGAATTGGGCCAACACAATTATAAGTGTTTGGGATTGTGATTAGACTGTAAGTAAGGAGGGGAATAATGCACACCTTATAAAACTATATCCCAATGTTTTATAGAAATAAGCTGAGGTGGAGGTAGGTGGCGCAAATGAATGCTGATTCCCTGTGACTACGTGTTACTATCCTGATATACTTGGTTATATAAGTATCGCTTCGATTTTAAATAGCCTAAATTGCTACGTAATAAATGCTATTGATCTCAACTATTCTATTTGTGTGACTAAGTATTAATAATATACTCCTTACATAAAATAAATGCCAATATGCTGATGATAGTAAAACAATTTATTAAATCTTAAAATATATAAGTATACACTTTACACAATATTGACACCGGTGTCAGAAGATACGTGAATTTTAAAAGAAATATAAAATGCTTCGAAGTATTAAGTACATAAAATGACGATAGAAATATATAAAATGATGAAAGGATATTAATACATTGAAGTAATTTTATGCCACATTGAGTTACAGTGTTATTTACATGCGGTCTAAAAACGTTTTAACCTTACAGTTTAGGCCGGGTCTGCGTGATGGTTCACTATATTATATTATTGCGGATAGTGCTGTATTTTATTACGCTTTATAGAACCTTTAAGTGTATCCGTCTGATGACACTTTGTGCGTTGGAGAATACTGCGGTTAAATATATGCCGCTGTTTGATTCTCTTTAGTGTATCCGTCTGATGACACTATTTTTGTTGGAGAATGCCGCAGTTAAATATATGCCGCTGTTTGATTCCCTTGATTCCTAGGTGAGTCGTGATGTTTGAGCGTTCTAGCGGTTAAATATATGCCGCTGTGATGACTTATTGCAGTCTAAGTTCCACCTGCAGTAAGCGAAGGATGGTGATAATCTTCGTGGTGATTCACACTGACGTGTGAATATTTCCTGCGGTTCCCGTGACCGCTTAATGTGTTGTCGGTCAGTGACCGATTTAGCTCTTTAAAGGTTGTTGGTTCCTGATACTTTGTTCGTGAGGTGTGGGATCTTTGCCGCTTCAGTTGTTTGTTCTTCTGCCTCCGTTTGCTGCCGGTCAGTGACCGGTCCGGCTGAGTTCTTTGAAGTTTTTGGATGGAGGTGCTGCTCTTGTGTCCTGCAAATCTGTGTGAGGGTGATCGGGTATCAACGCGTTTCGGCTTCCAAGCCTTTTTCCGTGGACCATGCCACCAATTAAGCTAAAGTTTGTCACAAGTATATTAAAAAGAAATTAAAATTGTATAGAGAAAAGCACTGCAAACTCTCCACACAGGAGTATTCTCCCAGGAACAATTACTGGTACCGGTAACTATAACCTGAATATACTGGTAACTTAAACTTATCTATATTCTAATATAATATATTATGGGAATAGATGCAATCAGATTGATGTAAGAATAGTCAGCGTAATGGCTTCTTACAAAGGTAGACAACTCACATAGAGATAGCCTATATTTCTAAATTATTTACTATGAGCCACCACACTGTATTACTATATCACTATCTCGTTCCCATAAAGTAATAATCTTTGCCCAGAATTGGGCCAACACAATTATAAGTTACCAGCTATTGAATAACTATATTCAGCCAGAGAGGAGAGAAGCAGTGCGAGCGCCTGACGTGCGTTTCGCATCTGCTTTTTCAAAGGCTAACCCGATTATCCACCAGGGTTTCCTTAAGAAGACCCATCGGCCAATCACGTATCGTTAGTTATGACATTGATTTCTCACAGTCCAATCGCATGCAGTCTTCAGCGATTGGACGAGCAGAGGGTGTGTGCCCTTCAGCCAGTTACCATGTATGATAATAGTGACGTAGGCGTAACGCGCCCACCTGTCACTGAACTTGCCGCTCCTCAAATAATAACATGTAACTGAAGGGCAACACAAAGAGGGAGATTGTTAAACGTACTTAGATCGTTCATTTCTACAGCACATAAAGTTCCTACTGTTGCATTAGATCAAACATATCACAGTATTTGAGCTCAGAAAGGAAGATAAATATATAGATTGTGTAGTTATATCAGGATTCCTTCTCAATATTATATTAACAAGTATATCTAGACTCACGCTATTATTTATGAGTATATTATTCCTAGTATGGAGACGGTATTGGATACGATTATTTATAGTTTGGAGATGGAATTATATGATGTTATATAATGTGCAATTAAGATAGTTTTTATCCCCTGCAAGAAGGATTATTACGGACTGACACTGTATTTTACAAACATCATTAGGGAAAACCTATATCCTCATCTTTATCTTAGATACTTTCTGTTTCCATACAGAGTTTACTCCATTATCTCCAATATATGTGCCATTACTATAAATGAACTAATCTTATATCCATCAAATATAAGATATTATTATTGTTATGGATGTCACTGCAGGTTCATATTATTGCACCCTCCTTGTTCATATATGGACAGCCATTAGCCATGATGGTCAGATATAATTCATCTGTAAGGAGAAAGTATATTTTCTTAAGGTTCCACTGTTAAATATAACAAATGAGTGAACTATAAATCAGAAAAATTATGGGAAATTAAGTGTATAACCATTTCAAAAGAAACTTTTATTATTCTTTAAATTCTGTAACCATCTTGAACAGGTGTCTCAATTTTGACCCATAACAAGATTTTATTGTATGTCAGATTTATGTCTTATTGTATGGATTTCCCGTTTGTGTTACATCGTTGTTTTACTCCAGGAATGCACTATATGTCAACATTTCATTAAGGCCTGTTGGGCTCATACTTTGGAGTTGAAAAATCCATTTGGTCTCTGCTTTTAAGAGGGCATTCTCAATGTTTCCTCCTCTTATTTCGAGTGATACTTTCTGTAAAATCCAGCCCTGTAAATCTGGCTTACAATCAAGTTTCTCTAAGAAATGTCGTGCCACAGTAGTCAGTTTTTTTATTATTCTCAAGATCATTCTTGGCATTTTTAATGCTACAGATATGTTCACCCAGACGTCTCCTAAATTCACGTGTCGACATTCCCATGTATCTTTTATTGCAATTACATTCTATGCAATAGATGATATTTTTACTCTTGCAATTAAAGAAGTCATTCATATAGATGGTTCCCAATGGGAATACATTTATCTGTTTTACATTCAGCATATATGGACAGAATTTACAAGTACCACATGCATGTGTTCCCTTAAAGTCCATTCTTTTCCTGGTGGTTCGTTTAACAAAATGGCTTCTTGTAATTTTATCCCTGATCCTAGGGGCTCGTCTCCAACTCATTGCGATTGTGTCTCCAATACACTTAGATAGATCATCATCTGTTTTTAGGATATGTGTATGTTTGTTAAGGATGTCGCTTATTTCTTTGTGTGCTACATTAAAAGTTCCTACAGGGGGGGGCGGAGCCGACCAGCAATGCTGATGGTCGCACTAACATAGAGCTCTGTGAAATTGAGCCCATGGGGAAGCTAAATAACACTTCAAAAGTTGTTAATTCCACATAAGAGCCAGCTATCCAGTGCAGAATGGAGAACAGTATGCAGTAGAAGCTGCCGATCGAGCAAACAAAGGACAAGACCTTACTTACAAGCTGAGGCCTAACGCTGGAGGTAACGACAGCTGTGTACCACATAAAATATAACTCCATTGGCCTCGGCACCTGCACTACCGAACACTGACCTGACTCAGGAGGCTAAGACCACTGTCGACATACTACCGTCGCACCTGGCAAGAGACAGTCCCGAGGACAAGCGCAAGAAAGTAAGTCCGGCACCATTATACACACCATGCGGGCATTATCCGCAGCACGGGCTTAACCGCAGACCCCGATACACTAGCAAGCTAAGAGGCCGACCACTTCAGCTCATATAAAGGCCATTTGAGTCACTTAGATACCACACGGGTCTATGATAGATATAAAATCAAAAGAATAGGATTCATTATGCTATCGCATAGACCACGTGGGCGCTCTCAGAGACACAGACCCCAGTACGGGCTCAGATAGATCAGCAGATCATTTGACTTTCTAACTTACTAATCAAGCAAGTAACACCAAGAGAGACTGGAACCCCAAAAGGCTCCAGAAATTGGAGCGAAGTATACTAATTTAGTCCCACTTTAAACACCTCCAATAACAACTAGCCACATCATGGCCTCCAAGCACAAATCTAGGCCTGATAAAACACCCAAGTCTTCTTCATTATCAACAGGGAAATTGAACACTTACTTTAAAAGCCCTGATCAGCAACACACAGGGGGAGAGGGCTCCAGCCAGAGGGATCCCCCTGAAATGACCACACAGCAAGATAGTGAATGGGCACCTGAAGACAGGCCGATCACTAAAGCAGACCTCCAAATGTTACCAACAAAGTCAGACCTTGGAATTCTGGTTGCCCAGGTGAACAAGACCTTAAAAGACGGCCTTGCTGAACTAAAGAGAGAGATAAGTGAGCTGGGCAACAGGGTTCTTGAACTGGAGGACCAAGTTGAGGAGACTCAAAACAGGCCAATAATGCTACCACGGCACTCCAGTACCAACACTCAGCCATAGAACAGCTCCAAACCCAAATGGAAGACTTGGACAATAGGGGCCGCAGACAAAATCTATGAATAAGAGGTGTCCCAGAAAAAATCCTGCCCCCACAACTGAACTCTTACTTACAGAATTTATTTAAATTCCTATTAGATAAGAATGGAGACCCCATCCCCCTAGATAGAGCTCACAGAGCACTACGGCCCAAGCCACCCAACGCTGCACCCCCCAGAGATATAGTGCTATGTTGCCATAGATTTGCAGACAAGGAAAGGATTATGCAAGCGGCGCAACAAAAATCACCAATATGTTTTGGAGAAGACCGAATACAGATCTATGCAGACCTAAGCACAATAACGTTAATGAAAAGAAGAGAGGCTAGATATCTAACGCTCCATCTGCGGGACTTGGATATACAATATAGATGGGGATTCCCCTTTGCAGTGAAAGTGGTGAAAGAAGACAAGGCTATAACATATAGGGGTCCAGATGACTTGGAACTTTTCTGTACACAGCTGGGTATATCCCAACCTACCCTGCCACGACTGGAAGACAACACCAACGGCAAGCATGACCGACAGCCGGCCCCAAAGCAACAAAGAGCTTCATGGACCACAGTAGCCAAAAACGGAAGACCACGGGTATCAATCACCAACCGCCAAGATGTGATTCGGCAGACCCACCATGAACTTCCCACAACACCTAACTTCCATCGGATATGATAAGTATGAGGTTGGAGAGGTCAAGCTGTAATGCAAGAACTGTTTGATTTGCTGGTTCTGACAATAAATGTAAGACATTCTTTTTCCCTTTTCTTAAGAAACAACATGACATTTTTTCAGACTCCCCTGCTCCCCCAATGGGCTCATTGACGCACCACCTGTCACAAGTTTCCCCCAAATCCCCCCTGTTTTGCCTCCCTTCTTCTGAGGGACAGGACACCACGTCCCCAGCGAGATGGGGACAGAACACAAACTGTTAAATGTTGCCCTAAAGTTTTTTCAAATGTTTGATGTTGATTTGATTTCTCTAGTTGATTCATATTATGCCTTATTGATGTTAATTGCAATTTGTAACCTAGTCTTTCTACACTTTAGGATACCCAATACTGAACACCTGCATAAAATCCGGCCTATCTACCGGACAACAAATATTATTAGTTCTACACAAGATGGCTGTGTGGACTCCTTGAAGCCTCGGCCGCCAGGTAAGAACAAGACTCATCAGACGACATGGACCAATTACTATTACTGACATGACACCCAGACTCCAGATCATAACGCAAAACGTAAAGGGACTTAATTCCCCGACCAAAAGGTCCATAGTGTTAAAGAGCTTAGCTAAACATACGGACTCTATAGTCCTGCTGCAGGAAACACATTTTATGAAGGGAGCTGAGCCACGTCTATCATCTAGGGACTTCCCCATGGGTTATCACCATACATACGCTAAAAAAAAAGAGGGGTGTTAGCATTCTTATACACAAAAACTTACATTTTCAACTCGAAAAGAAATATACAGACGAGGGAGGTAGGATACTGTTACTGGTGGGCCTACTTCACAACATACCAGTCACTCTGGTGAACCTATACGCCCCGCAAACTAATAAACATACATTTTTCCAAAAAGTACTCTCAGTAGTGACAGAGCATCAAAGAGGAATACTGATAATGGGAGGGGACTTGAATACCACACTAGATCCCACCCTGGACACATCCACGGGCATTGCTAGACCAGGGAACAGGGCTCCGCATACACTATACACATGTCTAGAACAACTGGGACTTATAGATGGCTGGAGGATACAGCATCCTAAACAACGCAATTACACTTTCTTTTCACCCCCCTGGTCAACCTACACATGAATAGACTATCTGTTTATCAATAGAAACCATCTATCTCTACTATCCGACACTGATATACAATCCACACTGTGGTCAGACCACTCTGCCGTCAGTATGTTTCTGAATTGGCCAGACAAACCAATTACCCCATATATCTGGAGACTAGATTAGGCTTTAATTCATTACCCAGAATCTAGCAAAGTCCTCAACAAATCACTCACAGAATATTTTCACATTAATGGCGCCGCAGACACACAACCCAAATTTATTTGGGAAGCACACAAAGCAGTAATTAGAGAAGAATGCATAAAACTCAAGGCCCTCTGGAAAAAAAAATACAACCTAGCCATGACAGATCTGACCTCACAATTAAATAAAGCCGAACTCAAACACAAACAATCACCCAAGGACCGCACCCTACTATCACATGTCACCAAGCTCAGATCAGACCTAAATGCCCTACTAACCAAGGAAGCACAACGCAGAGCATTAACCTTGAAAAAAACCTTCTTTTATGAAGGAAATAAAATCGGACCACGGACGGCTAGAGGGCTGCGAACACAGACAGTAAAGACGCAGATAGGCAAATTGATCACTTCGCATGACCGGCATCTACTAGACAGTGTAGACATAGCAAACCACTTTGGATCCTTTTATAGTGAACTATATAACCTCCCGCAACAATCCCAACAGGACACTAATGCCAATATGAAAGACAACATCAAAAACGCTAATCTTAACAAGATTACACTCGCAATGGTTAAGGAGTTAGAATCCACCATTACTATACAGGAAGTCTTATCGACTATAGGGAATCTGCCACTAGGGAAAAGCCCGGGCCCAGATGGGTTTACCAACTCCTACTATAAGAAGTATAAGTAAATCTTAGCCCCACACCTACTAAAGATGTTCCAGGCTTTAGATGATGACCAAGCGCTGCTATCAGAGACACAAATGGCACACATTTCTGTAATCCTGAAGCCCAACAAATCACCGACTGACCCCAAGAGCTACAGACCCATATCACTACTTAACTCAGATTTAAAAATCTTGGGAAAGATACTGGCCAAAAGATTGAATAGAATCCTTCCAGACATCATACATGTCGATCAGGTAGGCTTTGTCCCTCGCCGAGAGGCCAGGGACAACACCATTAGAGCCTTAACACTTATGGCGTATACAACACATCACAAAATTCCGACGGTCTTCTTGGCAACAGACGCTGAGAAGGCCTTTGATCGGATCAATTGGCACTTCTTGAGAGAGACACTTACATCAATCGGTCTAGGCCCCAAAATGATCCATAGAATATTCAGCCTATATACCTGTCCAGCAGCCCAGGCAAAGGTAAATGGTATACTCTCCCGTCCATTCAAAATCAGTAACGGCACGAGACAGGGGTGTCCTCTGTCTCTTCTGCTGTTCATCCTCACTATGGAGGTACTAGCGGCACGTGTTAGGGATAACCAGCAGATTAAGGGTATAGAGCTAGGCACAAATAGCTTTAAAATAGCATTATATGCGGACGACGTCCTCTTTACAGTCAGAGATCCACAACATTCAGTTAAAGCAATAATGAGTGAGTTGGAGGAATTTGGAGTCCATTCCAATTTCTTAGTCAATACAACCAAATCAGAATTACTTAACGTTTCAATGCCCACTGAGGAGTTTATAGCCCTGTCACAGATATGCCCACTACAACTTCAACATCAACACATAAAGTACCTGGGAGTCTATTTAAAGCCCAGGACTAAAGAACTTTTACAAGCCAATTTTGTCTCTCTCCTACACGCTACCCAAAGAGACCTGACTACCTGGATGAACAAACCCATATCCTGGTGGGGTCGGTTACAGTGCATTAAGATGACAATGTTGCCTAGAATTTTGTACATCATCCAGGCCCTTCCTATATCCGTCCCAAATTGGTGGGTAAGTTAATTACAGAGACACATTAACACATTTGTTTGGGGAAATAGCAAACCGAGGATAAATAAATCCATAATGCACGGGCCCAGCACAATGGGAGGGCTGGGACTACCCCTAATTAAAACATACCTCGACGCTATAGTTCTACAGAGAATTTTAGACTGGCACAGCTCAGGAGACCATAAGGCGTGGGTGGCACTGGACTCCCTCATCCTAAAAGCCCCGTCGGTGGGAGCACTTTGTTGGTTTCCAAAAAGCTTACGGCCCACACGTAGTACAACACTACATACACACAGACATATCTTTGATTCTTGGGACCACATATCTACGCGTAATAGTCACATCACAGGCCTCAGGTCTCCCTTATTTCCAATTCCAAATAATGCTGAACTAACTGGTGTATTAGGGGAAAACTACCAGGGAGTCACAGAGTGGCCATACACTACACCTTTAGCCAAGTTTATTGAAGCAGGTAAATTATTGGACAGCAATCAGTTAACAGACGTAGCAGGGGGGACATACTCCTCTTGGTTGAAACACATGCAGCTCTCACACCTTCTTTCCATCTCAGAGTACAAAACAGACTTCCTTAGGCCCCTTACCTCATTTGAAAAATTGTGCTTGAACAACACACCTCTCCCCCATTCATTATCAAAGATGAGGTCCCTATTACAGGAACCTCAACATACCATTCTCCCGTCCTATGCGTTAAAGTAGCAGGAGGAGTTAGGCATAACATACACACTCAAGGAGTGGGAATCCATGTTTCGCAACACTCAAAAATCTTCCACATCACCTAGACTGTTGGAACTTAACTATAAAGTACCTAACTCCCACACGTATACACTCAATTTACCCTTCGGCTAGCGCCTTATGTTGGAGGGGTTGCAAAGTGAGAGGAAGCTTCAAACACATGTGGTGGGATTGTAGGCAACTGCGACAGTTTTGGACATACATAGAAACTCATTTCCGCAAAATACTGACAAATGACTTTAACTTGACTCCTAGCATAGCCCTAATGAATGATGTTTCATTTATTACTTGCGGATTCGAAGACAATTACTACAAATAGGCTTAAACGGAGCTAAATGTCTGATAGCCCTAAATTGGAAAACACAAAGACCTTTGACTGGCCGGACTTGGGTGGACAAAGTGGGAGAACTGCTGGGATTAGAGGAATATGGATACCTCAAAAGACACAAACTTCCCTTGGCACATGACATGAAATTCTTGTGGGAAGACTCTCTCCACAACACTAACATAAACAACGACAGACCAAGTACTGAGACTGAAACAGCTCACCTGGCGGCCGGGGAACTCCACACACAGCAATGATTCGCTTTTGGAGGTGTTCTGAGCTTGGAGTGTTTTAAGCACCTACTACTGTTCTTAGGAAAATAGAATGTAGTTGGTCTAATAGCTCTATCATATGATATAAGAAATTGACTAGGTTATTATTATTATTAGTTATTAAGTTAATCAATTGGTAACCATTTTTTTTTTCCTTATTTAATTTAATTTGATGATTTCAAGGCTCAACGCACACCATTGTTTAGTAAGTAATGTCAGTTCGGATAATGAAGGTAATTGACAATGTCTTTATCTACACTGTAAGTTGGAAAATTATTCCTTTACTTTATATGGATATGTATGTAAAAGAGCCTCAGGGCTCAGAAGTTTTTCACTCTGTGATGTTGCCTTTGTATTTCTGAAGTGACAAAATAAAGCTTTGAAAACTTAAAAAAAAAAAAAAAAAACAAGTTCCTACAAACCGGACTTTATTATCCTGATTGGCTTTTATTTTAGGTGTAAGCTAATTTGATCTATCTGTGTGCAAGGCCCTATGGTATGTCTCTTTTTCATATCATTTGCCTGAGTTTGGAAATCACCCATATCAGAACAATTACGTCTAAGCCTGAGAAATTCCCCAAATGGGATGGCTTTTTTGTCGATGCGAACTCTGGAAACTGAGTATCGAATTCGTAGCGGTCTCTTTTTTGTACAGGTCGGATTTGACCCGACCAGACATATACCTTGATATTCTTAGATCGAGGAATGTCACACTGGCATATTGGATATGAAAAGGCATATGTCTCCCTACCAAATTAGGAAGACATCGTCTATGTAGCTAAGCCACAGGATGATATTATCAGCATATTTCTCCATATTGGTGCCAAAGACATACTCACCCTCCCACCACCCCAAATAAATATTGGTGTAGGTGGGGGCACACGCAGTGCCCATTGCTGTTCCATGGATCTGTAGGAAAAATTTATCGTTGAAAACAAAGAAATTGTGACATAGTATAAACTTAAGTAATTTCACTGAGAAGGTGTTTTTAGGAATATTTTCAGATGCTTCCATTTGCAGAAAGTAATTGACTGCATGGCAAACCCACTTGTGTTCAATTGATGTGTACAGTGACTCTACATCACAAGTTGCCAAGAGCATATCCTCTTCCAGTATCATACCTTCTATTTTACTAAGAACATCCATTGTGTCCCTAGTATAAGATGGAAGAGTAGGGACAATGTTTCTTAACCGTAAGTCCAGATATCTTGATGCCTGTTCACAGAGGCTACCGATACCTGCCACAATCGGTCTACCAGGAGGTTTTAATCTGTTTTTATGAATAGTTGGCAGAAGATAGAAGGTAGCAATTTTAGGATTTTCCACTACCAAGAACTTAAATTCCTTCTCATATATCAGACCATATTTTTTGGCATCATTGATTAGGGTACAATATAGTCTCAAAAACTCACTACTCACTACTAATTATTCCATAGAAACTTATAACAGTTTGTGTCTCCCAATTGTCTCATTGCCTCAGTAATGTACATTTTAGTTGGCCAGATAACATTGTTTCCACCCTTATCAGATGGCTTAATCACTACGTCATCTCGTTTTTGGATATCGTTCAGGGCACATTTTTCTGTTCTATTCAAATTACTCCAATCTCTGTCTCTGAGATTCAAGATATCTCTACATACTACCCTTAGAAATATTTCAATCTGTGGATATAGAGATATCTGTGGCATAAATGTAGATTTTTTAGTGAGTTTCTTCCGCCAATCTGAAGTGTCTGATATGGGCATTTCATTCTCTTCAAGTAATGTTACTAAATCCATAATAGCTTGTGTTTCGTCATCGCTATCATAATGTTTTGTGTACATTTTTCTGAGTGCTAGTTTTCTAGCAAAGAGATTGATATCTTTGATAATATCAAAATAATTAATCCTATTAGAGGGTGAGAATGATAAGCCTTACTAAGTACACTTATATGATTAGGGGACAGGATTTTATCTGATAGATTAATTATTTCCAAATTATCTGTTTCTACCATCTCAGTCGTCTCGACCAATCCTCCCTGGTTTTTTCGTTGTTTCTGTACCCCCATCTTGTCCTGTTCCTTAGATTGTGCTCTGTCCTCCCCTCCTTTTTCTTTTTCCTTTGATTTGCCTTCCTTCTCGTTTTTTGAGAGGAGAGTCTGTCTATCGCTGGCATTAGGTACTAAGAGAGTACTTTGATGAGATCAAAGCTTGTTCCCATCTCCCTCTGTAGCTCTCTATATGGAAACTAAAACTGGGAAAGAGTCTTACTCTAAGGCCTTTCGGGATGATATGTTTAGCTAAATAGCGGTCATATGTGCTTTTGTTCCATATTGACCTTGTGTGTTTCCTTAGTAATTCACTAAGAATATTTAGGCCTGATTCCCAGTCCTCAAAGTTATTTTTGTTAATACCCTCTGCTGTAAAGTTAGCAAATGTTTTATCAATATTCGCTTTCCTATCTCTTTCACGATTAAGGAAGTCCTCCATCAAATTGATAGAGGTCATAATTATTTCCCAAAAAAGAGGACTACTGAATAGTCAAGTTAATAATGAAAAAAGGTCCCTTTCAACCTAAAGGGGAGGTGGGAATACTGAGGTGATAATCCTAAAACCCCACTCTAAATAAACCTATGTATTAGAGGAGGTAGTGCCTAATGCCAAATATATATTATATTTATAAACAAGAAGAGAACAGAAGCATTATGGGGCACACTTTGTGAGGATTATAACCTATTCATTGACAGGTGGAGTGTATTGTAATGTGTATTATTTAAAACATAACATTTATTTACATAATTTAAAAAAATAAATAGATAGTGTGTTGTGGACCATGCCATGCTCTAGAAATGAACAATCTAAGTACGTTTAACAATCTCCCTCTTTGTGTTGCCCTTCAGTTACATGCTATTATTTGAGGAGCGGCAAGTTCGGTGACAGGTCACTATTATCATACATGGTAACTGGCTGAAGGGCACACACCCTCTGTTCGTCCAATCGCTGAAGACTGCATGCGATTAGACTGTGAGCAATCAACGTCATAACTAACGATACGTGATTGGCCGATGGGCCTTCTTAAGGAAACCCTGGTGGATAATCGGGTTAGCCTTTGACAAAGCAGATGCGAAACACGCGTCAGGCGCTCGCACTGCTTCTCTCCTCTCTGGTTGAATAAAGTTATTAAATAGCTGGTAACTTATAATTGTGTTGGCCCAATTCTGAGCAAAGATATATTACTTTATGGGAACAAGATAGTGATATTGTAATACAGTGTGGTGGCTCATAGTAAATAATTTAGAAATATAGGCTATCTCTATGTGAGTTGTCTACCTTTGTAAGAAGCCATTACGCTGACTATTCTTACATCAATCTGGTTTAGAACTGGGACCAAATGTCAACCGTAAATCTGCTTGACTAGTACCATAGAGACTCATTACCAGCCTGTAGCCATAGTAACGTAAACAAGTAGAGAATACTACAGTCATACACACTCACCCCTCATTTTTCAGTTTATAGAGTTAAAGGGACATGAAACCCAAACATTTTCTTGCATGATCCACATAGAGAATACAATTTTAAACAACTTTCCATTTTAGATCTATTGTGTAATTTGCTTCATTATCTTGGTATCCTTTGTTAAAAAAGAAGAAATGCACTGCTGGAAACTAGTTGAATGAGAAATGTGCAGCCACAAATCAGCAGCTCCTGAGCCTACCTAGGTATCCTTTTCAACAAAAGAGACCAAAAAATTAGTTAATAGACGTAAATTGGAAAGTTGTTTAAAATGACATGCTCTATCTGAATCCTGAAAGAAAAAAAGTATTTTATGTCCCTTTAACCCTTTAAGGACTAGAGTAGTTTGATATGTTAACATTACTGTGCTCTAATTTGTTAAGGGGACTGTGGGGGGATGAATAACAAAAGGCCCATCACATTCATGTCATAGCTGAGCTGACATCCCCAACATTGTAATTGCGTTTTGTAAAAACTATTCAGGTGCATCAGTAAACAACTGGCTACCCTCTTCTCATTCTCATTATAACTAAGACTAAGCTACCTTCCTGCTTCCTTCCTCATCTGTACCAATTCAATCCTTACTTAATTTGTATTTGCAACCAGCTCAGTAATAACTCATTTCTTTTCAATAGTATATATATGTCAATATAGTTTTAATGCACATGACCAAACAATACACACTCAAATGGTTCTTAATCATTTTACCAGCATGTAAAGTTAAGAGTTTTAATTGGATCTTTGTAATACTGTTTTTGGAATTTTATTCCAGATTAGGAATTGATCAATGTTACTTGAACAATGTTTTACTTCTGTGTTTAATTATATTCTTGCTTTGATTTATAAAACTAGGTCTAATATAGTTGTATTCCTAGTTAGTTCCATTATTAATTTTGACATGTAATTTTCATTAAGTGAATTCAAAAACCTTTATCATTTAAATGTACTGTTAATATCTTATTTTCAGTTTAGGATAATAACACTATTATATGTTTTTTTTTCTTTTTCTAATTACCCTATTTATAATAGCAGTTGGGCTTCCTCACTGTCATATGTTGGTTGGTTGTTAGTAGTCATGGACATTTGGATGCTACGTTAGCATCCAAATGCAGACGAGGGCAGCCGCTTGTTGCATTCGGCTCTTTTCAGAGCCAGATTTCTTCTAGTGAAAACACAATATATATTATTATCTGTTTAATTTACATAACATATCTACAAATTCTTCCTACCCCTTTCTTATTTCTCCTATTTCTTCTAAATTTAGCATTGTCCTTCATGTTAACATTACAGTCTTTATCCATATCTCAGATATATTTTCAAATGTCATATTCCTCCATCAAATGTTAAATCTTACCTGTTTACTATTATTTTTTATTACTAATATTTTTATCATCCAAACTGCTTAAGAAAACGTCCCTGTGATTCTTATTATTTAATGTGCCCCTCCACCCAGCTACCATGTTAAAACCTTCTTCATTCTTGCTACTATCTTCTCATTGAGCACAGTAGCCTCACCCACCATTAAGGTGTAATCCAACCTTATTTTAAAGATAGAAGTCAACATAAAAGTTATTGGAGCATTCTAAAAATTCAAAACCATATTTCCAATTTTTTAGCTATGCATATTCTTCTAAAAGTGCCTCATATCTACCCTTACTAGTACATGGCGCTGGTAATATTTTGTAAAATAGCAACTTGGATGTCCGTTTCCTCATGTTGGTTTCTTAGCTCCCTTAACCCCTTTTTTAGATCACTGCACCTTCTGCTAACTTTCTCATTGAAACCAGTATTAATTGTCTGATGGCTTATTTCCAGCACTGTGAAAGTCAAGCATCCGAAAGTTGGAAAACTATTCCTTTGTTAAATCATACTTCATATGAAAAACATTCCTAACATCTTAACTGAGTTTTGCAAAACCATCAGGGCATGTCAGTTTAAAACTGGCCTACCTCTTCTTATAATTGAAACACAACTACTTTTGTGTACACCCTCCTCTGCACCAGTACAATCCCCACAATGGTTCCTATTTATAACCTGCTCATTATTCAATTTTTATTTTAATGTCATGCAGTGTGATAATTTATTCTTCAAGTATAGCAATAGAAACTTGAGAACGTTTGCACACTAAGGTATGAACCCTGGAAGGCTATCCCTCTAATACAATGACATGCTGTGCACTTGATATGATTTTCACTTCCCTTACCTCTTTTAAAAAAAAGGTTCAGACTTTATAAACATTTTCTCCTTTGTGATGAAATTGTTTAATCACTCAGAATTAATTAATTTATTAAGAATTAAGTAATTTATTGTGATGTAGATACATGTATAGATGTTTGGGTGACAGACCAGGTTTATAATGTTGATTAATTTAAGCAGGCCACAGTCCCAGCCTGACCCTTCTGTTATCTGTGCTGGTGAATTTAAAAACATAAAAATTAAAATGGTGCCTTCATACCCATACCTCAAATGGGCTGGTCTGTAACCAACTATCCTCCAGTTCATTAAATGTAAGTCAATAATTGCCATGCAATGAGGCTATTGGCTTTAATGAATATGGTAGTACTGCTTTGCATTTTCATTATATGTATCTGTTCTTGACCTCAATAGGACATCTAAAATACATACAACTAGATTACGAGTTTTGCGTTACGGTTTTAATGCTGAAAAAATGGCCATTTAAACGTAAAAACAGTAATGCAGCCATTATGAGTCGTGCCGGTATAGCTATACCGCAAGCATTTTAGCCTGTAACGCAACGTCAATCAGTTTTTGCATGGGATTTCCATAGCGCTGGTATTACAGGTTGTGCGGTGCGGTGCAAAATACTTTTTTTTAGATTAGGGTTTGGGCTTTTTTGCTGAATGCCCTTTACAGGGCAATGTAAAAGAGCTGAATGCCCTTTTAATGGTAATTCCCATACAAATGCCCTTTTCAGGGCAATGGGTAGCTTAGGTTTTTGTTAGAATTAGGTTTTTTATTTTGGGGCGTTGGTTGGGTGGTGGGTTTTACTGTTGGGGTTTTTTGTATTTAATTGTTTTTATTTTTGATAATTTTGTTTGTTATTTTTTGTAATTTAGTGTTTGTTATTTTTCGTAATTTAGTATTTTTTATTTTTTTGTAATTGTAGACTTACATTTTTTAGTAGTGTTAGTTTTTTTTAATGTGTAATTTAGCTTTTTTAATTGTTAGTAATTTTAATTTTAGTATAATAGTTATGTTAGCTTAATTTATAGTTTACATTTAGTTTTTTATAATTTCACATGTAAGTTTTTATTTATTTTGAGAAAGGGATATTGTAATTTTAATATAAAGTTAGTGGGTTAATAGGTTTGGGGGTTAATAGTTTCATTTAGTTTTTTGCGATGTGGGGGGCTGGCGGTTTAGTGGTTAATAATCTAGTGACTGTGATGTGGGAGGCCAGAGCTTTAGGGGTTAATTAATTAATTATAGTGGCAGCGTTGTCGGGGAGTGGCGGAATAGGGGTTAATAATTTTATTAGTGGCGGAGATGTCGGGGAGCGGCGGAATAGGGGTTAATACATTTTATTAGTGGCGGCGATGTTGGGAGCTGCAGATTAGGGGTTAATAACTTTATTTAGGTGGTGGCGATGTGGTGGGTGGCAGATTGGGGGTTAATAAGTTTATTTAGGTGTCGGCGATGTGGGGGCAACCGATTAGGGGTGTTTAGACTTAGGTTTTATGTTAGGGTGTTAGGTTTAAACATAACTTTTTTCCCCATAGACATCAATGGGGTTGCGTTACGGCGATTGCCATTCCTCACGTCAGGTGTTAGCTTTTTTCTAACACTCTCTCCCCATTGAAGTCTATGGGGAATTCGTGCATGAGCACATATTCTCAGCCTTTGGATTTTGTGCTGTGTGGAGCTTATCGCTTCCATATCTCAAGCACAAGGAGGCCTTTCAGAAACTTGTAATGGCAGCTCTATGGAGGGTGAAATAACGCAACTTTTGTGGCATTCGTTTTGCACCCTTATAGCGCAAAACTTTTAATCTAGGCGATAAAGAGGTAAATCAGTGATAGGCCTGCAAAAATGTCAGTGAGTCTTTAACTACAGTTTTTAAAGACCAGACACAAGGTTGCTGCCAACAGTCAATGAAACTGGGATACTGGTTGCATAAGGGTTCCCATTGCTAAAATTATGGATCTTCATAGGTGATTATTTACATCCTTATGTATTTTCAGTATGCAATAAAGGATAGGTCTTATGGGAAATTCTGTTCCAAAAACTGCCTAGTTTTTTTTATCCAATTGATATCTCAACACACCCATATCCAGAACTTAAAATATCTATTTTTGAAATCTAATAGTTGGGTCCACACTTAATCTCTCATAAACCACTTCATCACTCAATTGTCTTAATACCTCCTGCCTATAATCAGAATAATTCTGAACCACAATGGCCGTCCCTTATCTGCACCCCTCACCACAATTCTATAGTTATCCCTCAGGGATCTTAGGGCCTCTTTCTTTTTCTTGGTCACATTATAATAACAAATCTTAGCTTTAGAATAAATATCCTGTTTGACCAACCTCGTAAACGTAAGCGATACTAGCATTTTTGATTGTAAAATCCTGTGTACTTCTTAATTTAAACACTGACTTCACTGAAGGGGGTATATTTTTAAATTGCTCTTTAATACTTAATAATCTCTGCATCTTGTAGATTTCCAAATCTATTTCTAAATTATTTTTGTGGTATAAGCAGGTATAAAGTTAAGTCCTTTCAAGAGTAATAATATCTCAGCTTCCAACAATTTATAATCACTTAAGTTATAAATTATCTCCTGCTCCCTCGTCTTGTACTGCTCCTTGTCCTTATATCTATATTTCCTGCACCCCTTAACCCACCTCCTATGTGGTCATTTTTACTGCCCCTATAACAGTTCTCAATTCCTCACAACTAATATATATATATATATATATATATATATATATAATCTATTTAGAAATATTTAGAACATATTCTGCTACGTGCAGAACATTGGAATGTGAAATATTTACAGCAATTACATAGTTGCAACCTTTATTAAAAATTAATAAGCTTTTACATGTTTTCATTGGCTTAACTGCAAAGGACTGCAATGCACTTGTGTATATTTCTATATATGTGTACATATGTGTTTATGTTTTTATGTGTCTGTTAATACATATATACACATAAATACATAAACACATATGAACACACACACATACATATATATATATATGTATATACATACATATACATCTTTAGACATGTATGTACGTATGTATGTATCTCTATGTTAAAGTCATTTGCCTGCCTTACCTGAAACCTCATATCTTTGATCCCGTATAACGTTTGTGTGCAACATTTTTTTTAAAATAGTTTTTATTAGATAGTGTTATTATGAGTGTAACTATACTTTGTAATATATTTTTGATGTCTTGAGAAACAGTTAATCACAGATGCCTATAGTTGGTATAATGCAGTTTACAGGGGTCAAGAATCTAAAGTTTTTACTCAGGCATATAAAATACCTGGTCTAGATTATAATTGTAGCACAAATTTTCTATCCTGTGAATGCTTTATCTGTGCTCAACTTTTTTTACCCTTGCGTATTACACGTCGCAAGTAAAACTTTTGTGCTCTCATGGTCGCATACTCGCACAGAAAAATAGACTTCACAAAGTTGCGAACGCAGGAGTGTATTTCCACATAGACTTTAATGGAGCCTTGTTTTTAACAAAAAAAAAAAAAAAAAACCCAGCCACCAGCTTGTGCAAACACAAGTGCAGGATTGCAATGAT
Organism: Bombina bombina; assembly: GCF_027579735.1. Taxonomy (NCBI): domain Eukaryota; kingdom Metazoa; phylum Chordata; class Amphibia; order Anura; family Bombinatoridae; genus Bombina; species Bombina bombina. The sequence goes on from NC_069502.1 coordinate 575,415,935, forward strand.
ATATATGTATGTATTTCTATACATATGTATATCTGTATTTATATGTGTGTATATATATGTTTGTAAATGTATAAAAATACATACATGTATATTTATATAAATACACTTATTTATACATGTGTTCCTATGGATCCCTAAGTAAAGGCACTTTTGGCCATTATTTTAACACCTGATATCTCATATCTTTGAGTCCTTGTAAATTTTTATTGCAACTTTTAAAAAATTAATCATTCTAGAGTAAATCACCATTGCACTCAGGCTTTCGCATTTACTTTCAACTTGCAATACGGGCAGAATTTAACTTGCACACAAACAGCCACAAAAACCACAATATTACGTGACTCGAAATCTAGCCCTATGTGTGTAACATATTACAGAGGGGCTATATCATCATCCTGCATGTGTAACTGCCAGCCATGGAGGCACAATTAGTAATCTTTGTTTGCTGCTGGTTTAAAGGGGCTATATCATCACTCTATGCATAAAGTTAAGCAGATAATACTGACCAGAAAGAAAGGGGAATTGTTGAATTCTTCAATAGTGTAGAGACCTCGGGCCGATTTATCAAGGGCCGAATGGCGCCTGATGTCCCTGTTTCCGTGCAATAAGTGTAGGGAGTTATAACAAGGGAGTAATTATATATGGATAACAAAATATACAGAACAGCGACTGGTATATAATTGGATCCTATCTGGAACTTATTTGAAACCCTGCTTACAACGCTCTCTCTTTCCTCTCTCCCCAGGTATGTGTGAAAGGACAGAAATTTAACCCTGCATAACACAATATAGCTGCCTTTTGCCCCTACAAATCTTAAATCTTTGGTATGTGTGAAAGGACAGAATCCATTTTAAACGCTATTGTGAGGTAAGGGCCGCAGTATTTTCTTAGTTAAGACCCCCCGAGGGCTCCCCCTTAGCCCCCAGCAGAGCTGATCCGTTTCCAAGGGCTGGCCCGTTCGCACAGGCGGTCCCGCTGTTCCGGCCTGGCCTCTCATTCTCAGAGGCATAGGTGGATTCCCCTTCTTACCCAGATGAGCTATCATGCTAGTGAAATCTGTGTCCACCGGCTGGCGAAGGGCTAACTTCCCCATTCAATCTATTGCCGACTGCTGCATGTTGTGTTCCGGGTGCAAGGTATCCAACGCCAGGGGATATAGTGATGTTTTTGTGTCGTTTACATGATCATTAAGGTCTGTCTGCTGTAGCTGCTGGGTTTTTATTATCAGCGATCTATGAGACTGTGGGAAGATGTCTGCCGGTAATTCAGGCTGGGCGACTTTCATGGCTATCTGCAAAGTTGGTGCAGTTTGATAACTCGCAGGCTGCTTAGATCTTTTTTCTGCTGATTTGCCGCTGTCAAGTCTATCTATAAGGAGTTGTAGGTCCGGTTCTGAGATCGCCTTATCTATCAACCTTTGTAACATCCGTTCGAGTTTGGCGAATCTTGAGTCCATCTTGTTTGAAATGTCCGTTACCCACGTGGCATTCTCTGAGTACAGCATTATCTCCGTGTTTAAGGGTCTGCTGTGTAAGTAAGTGCTCCGACTCAATTAGGTATTTAACACTGTGAGAAACCTGTTCCGTTGTGTCAGGTACTGAAAGCCAACAGTTCCGGTGAGATACCCCGTGTAACTGGGGGGGGGGGTGACGCTGCCTGCGAGATTGCTGCTACTGCAGGCCTCAATTGTCCTGTTCTGGCTCTGGGGTCATCAATACAGCAGAAAGTATAATGCAAGGTACTATATACCTACTAATTCGATCACTTTAGTTGTAATCCGCTGTAGGATTAGAGCAATAAGCAGCAAGTTATTAACTCTTCTCCCGGAGCTCCAGAGAAATGCGACCGCTCAGAGCCGCTAGTAGGACACGCCCCCCTTCCTCCCTTTTTCTTTAAAGTCACAGCTCTTACTTTCATGAACAGCACCCAGACAATACATATTTCTCCTATTCTTCTACCTTCCCCTCTCTACAACACACATTAACTCTATTCCTATCTCACATCCCTCAGCCAGCCATGCTTCACTGATTCTAAACTTGAACACTTGCATAAGACATATTCTCATCTCCTTTCGCTCACCATATTTCAACTTCTTGCAGCTGGGGATATCTAACCTAACCCAGATCCACCCTCTGCTTCTCTCAATTCACTACCCAAAATGACATCTCATACACCTTGCCCACATAACCCTCTAAACCTCATTAACTGCACCTCTGTTAGTATACCCCAATTCTCTTGTGCGCTATGGAATTCACGCTCTGTATGCAATAAGCTTACATCTATTCACAACCTATTTATTTCACATTCACTTAACCTGTTAGCCCTCACTGAAACTTGGCTTTCCTCCTCTAACACAACTGCTGTAACCTCTCTGTCCTATGGCGTCCTGCACTTCAGTCATACTCCCAGACCAGGAGACAAACAAGGAAGGAGAGTGAGAATTCTTCTGTCTCCACACAGTACCTTTCACTGCATTCCTTCACCCCCTCTCTTTCCTTCTCAAGATATCTTGAGAAAGGCCCAGCGTGGGGCCGAAACGCATCGATATACAGGTTACTAGAGGTCACTGCTCGAGTCTACATATAGGGTAAGCCTTTTTTCAATTCAGTTTATATTTTTATTTGCATTATTGCACTATGTGATTTCTTTTTTCACAAGAATCACCTTCACTGGATCTCATTGGATTTTTATTAACTTTATTGGATTCTATCACACACATTTTTAATTTTTATTTCTATTTTTTTTTTTTTTTTTTTATTCTTATTTTTTTTTTCATTTTTTGCCATTTGGAACTTTTGGAAATTTTCTCATCCACATTAGGATTTCACTTGGATACACAGGATATAATGTAGGACTTTTCACACTTAGGAAACTCCACAAGGATATTTAAAGGCTATTATCATCACTTGGGACATTTTTATTATCAAGTTATATCACGGGATTATATCACCAATCTCACATATATATTGATTATGTTCTTTTTTGAGGGCTAATCTATACTGTTTTACTGTTTTTATATATATAGGGTATCCTAATTTGTATGTATGTTAATAAATGTATTTTTAATCACATTATTATATATTGATATTTTAGCCTATGGTTGGCGTTCCCTTATTCTATATATAGCCATTTCTATTTGAGTTTTTAGGGATCTCATTTTGGGAGCTTGTATATTTTGAATGTTGGCGCTGTTTTTACATGTTTTTACCTTATTGTATTTCTCTGATGGTTGGAGACTCTATTCTCAACACCTCACCCCAGGTCCGCTGTCTTGGGGTTACACTTGACTCAGAACTCACATTTAACTCACATATAGAAGTGCTTACCAAATCCAGTTGTTTACACCTACGCAACATTTCCAGAATTCGTCCCTTTCTTACTCCAAAAAACTACAAAAATACTTATTCATTCCCTCATTTTGTCACGCATTGATTATTGCAATTTACTTCTTAATGGCCTTCCAAAACACTGCCTCTTCTCCCTCCAATCTATTATGAATGCTTCTGCTAGACTCATCCACCTAAGTGGCCAATCTACATCAGCTGCTCTGCCAGTCTCTACACTGGCTCCCCATGTACTCCAGAATACAATTTAAAATATTAACCCTAACTTACAAAGCACTCAACAGTCTAACTCCCAACTATATTTCCTCTATCATCATGAAATATTACCCATCCCGTCCTCTTCGATTAACCTCTGACCTACGTCTCTCCACTCTTGTTATCTCTATATCCCACTCCCGTCTCCAAGACTTTGCACGTGCTGCTCCTGTCCTCTGAAACTCTCTACCCTGCTCCATAAGACTGTCTCCAACCTTGTATAGCTTCTGACGCTCCTTGAAAACCCACCGATTCAGAGAGGCTTACCATCTCTCGTCCATCTCTCATCCTAACCAAACTAATATATGAACTGCCTGACTCACTGCTGCAACTGCAACCGATGTGACAAGCTACCCCCAACCTTATGTCTCTGCACCCTAAACCTGCAGAGAGGCTCTCTTCCTCCTGTTCTAGATTTGTTTAATTTTGTTATGTTTTGTATTTTATCACAAATCCTTGTCATTGTATACCCCTATCACAGTACCCAGCGCTACAGAATTTGTGGCGCAATACAAATAAATGTTAATAATAATTAAGTAAAAATGTAGAAAAGATTAGGATTAAAAGACTGATTTATTTAAGCATTTTATTTTTCTTACATCTTTTTGAGACATCTATCACTATTCCAATAGATGTTTCAAATTTGTCAACTTTGAAACAGACAGTAAAAAAGTTATATCACAATACAGCGGTTAACAAATATAGATGATTTTTTCTCAAGATTTTATGGAAAGAGCATAAAAAGCACTTAGAGGGTTAATAGGACTATACAATTCATCATTAATGTTTATAAGGAAGAATATGATCCATTTTTAATTGGGTGATTAATGCAGTGCAACAAGGTTTTTTTTAAATTTCATATTCAATTTTACCTAAAACTGCATGAAAATTAGCATAATGGGTTGATTGAGTTTGTTCCAACATAACTGGCATGATTAGGGTCTAAGCATTGTCTTCCCTAACTAATATGCACTGAAATTATACATAATTATGTTTTAAACAGCATTTTTATTTTATACCTTAAGTATACTTTAGAGACATTAATGTTTTACAAAAGAACAAACATACGCAAATAGCAAATTGTCCCAGTTATTACATTTTTAAATTTACCTAGAGGTCAATAAGTCATGGAAAGCTGAGTTTGAATTTATATTGCTACATAAAAACAATATTTGAAAATGAACAAAAATCCTATTCTTATTTTAATTATCATCTTGCAAAAAAAAAAAAAAAGCATATCTGATTAACATTTTCTAGAAAAGGAAATGCTGACTTCAGATTGTAAAACATTTTTTTGGGCTTTTGAATGCTGACAGTTGCTTCTAAAACTTGCTGATTGTGAGTAAAATATGTCTACTCAAAAATGGTACATAATGTAAATTAAAAAGAAAAACAGATTACTATATTCATATTATGAATAAATGAAGGTTATTTTCATCAGTGCTTGTATTTATACAAATGTATAAACTATTCATTCAAGACCTCGTTTCAGAGATTATGTTCTTCTATTCCAATTTAACTAATAAAGTTAAGAAGTTGCTAAGTTCATGTAAGGTCATGGGTTTGGTTGAATTTTTTTTTTAAATCTGAGCTCCTATGCACAAATTTAAGGTGCTGGAATTTGACACTTTATAATTCAATATCTAATTTTGCTTTTGTAAGCAGTTGCTAACATCTATTTTCCTTTTGTTTCTATATTTTTAGGTTTACTGGTTGTATATTACTATTGTTATTATATGTTATTTAAATTGTGCTTTAGGTACATTACAATCTTGGTGGTCCGTTACAATTTTTTACATTAACAAGTTATTCAAGGGAATGATACATTAGTGAGAGAACATTACATACACTAAAAACTTAAACAAAAGGAAAGTAATGCCCTTTCCTTTAGTACAGTCAGTAGTAAAGATGTACAGCCAAAACATTTTTTGTTTGTCTAAAGTTTTCATAACAAATATTCAGGGAAATTTGTTTCTTCGAATATTTGTTGGCTGCACTATTCGGTATTCATTTTTTTTTTAAATGAAATGAATATTGAATATTATTAAAAAGTACAGGTGAAAAAATTGACCTGTATCTGAAATACTTACTTACACGCTCCGAAGAGTGCACTAACCCATTCCTCTTCACTCTTGAGCCTGGCTCTCGCTAACTTGAGTCTTAGGGGATCCTTGTTTCCAGTGAGCCTTCTAAAGACCGCTGCTCCATAACTTGTCCGCCTGCTCTGAGGCCACGGACAGAAATCAACCCGACAGAATATGATTGGGTTGATTGACACCCCCTGCTAGCAGCCGATTGGCCGGGAATCTGCAGAAGTTCACAAAAACTGCTTTTGCAATGATAAATGCTGACAGCGTATGCTGTCGCCATTTATCGATGTGCAGCGAACATGATACGCTACATCGTATCATGTCCACTCGCACATTAATAAATACACCCCTTAGCACATACTGGTCTGGGGGCCTGAACTAAAATTAGTTCAGACTCTGGGAACCGGGCGTGCTAGGCCTCCAGTCAAGCTCTGGATTTGAGTGGAGTGGGTTTGCATGCTCTTCAGCATGTGTAGGTAAGTATTTTTGCTTTTGTTAAGGAAACAAAGGAATATTGCCGAATTTGGCAATATTCATAAATTTTTGGCAATTTTGTTTAGTTAAAATGAAACAAATGCAAAAGTCTAGTTAGTAGTAAATCTCCCATACAAGTGGCCTACATATACAGAGGCTCTCAAACTTGCAATCTTAATGAGGAGACTAACAAGGAAGGTGATAAAGAAAAGAAGGAAAGTCGGATATTTTTAATTGAAATGGATTAATCTTAAATTGGAGACAGGGGGCGGGTTTATCAATGTCTGGCGGACATGATACGCTGTAGCGTATCATGTCCGCTAGACACCCTGACCGCCGACAGCATACACTGTCGGCATTTAACATTGCACAAGCAGTTCTAGTGAACTGCTTGTTCAATGCTGCCCCTGCAGATTTGCGGCCAATCCTATGCGATCGGGCGGATTGATGGCTGCAGCCTCAGAGATGGCAGACGAGTTAAGGAGCAGCAGAAAGGCTCGCACAGAAACAGCTGCATTAGGACCGATTGACAGCTTGTTAAATCGGCCCCTATGTGTTAAAAATTTAGGTTTAGGAATAAGTGCAAAATGATGTAGAGAAGTAAGGTATTGAGAAAATTATACTAAAATGTGGATTGTTTGGAATATAGAAGCAACGAGAGAAAATGTGACAGTTTATCTGTTGCATTTATATCAGTTGTGACAACTGAAGCTAATTGCAACTAAAAGATATATAAATAAATAAATAAATAAATAAATATAATAGAGAAGCTAGTGAGGCTGGACAATGGTGGGTAGGAAGTAAATCTGCAAAATTTGTGATATACAGTAACCGGATGTGGTAGGTGAGGTTAGGTTAGTTAATGGTGATCTGTTGTCTGAAAAGCAGGGAGTGGAAGCAGATACAGGGGTTACATATAGTAAGAGGAGATTATATAGTGAAAAATAGAGATGTGCATTAATTTTCAGATGAATACACATTCGTCATTAAAATCCGAATGAATGCACTAACAAAAATAGCGAAAAATACTGATGAAAGTCATCAGTATTCATTAATTTTCTTTTTTTTGTTTTTTAAGAGGTTAATACTTACCCTAACGTAATCTCCATGCTCTGGAGTGCACATTAAGGTAAGTATTGCAGCTACAGGTGAACTTTTCACCTGTAGCTTTGAAATGCTTAAATTAGTTTTAACGAAAACGAATATAAATGTTTTTATCAAAAATTTGATTTTCGTTTTGTTTTAAAAAAATGGAATAGTGCAGCCAATGAATATTCATGGAAACAAATGTCCCTAATTTAGCTAGAGAGATTAGCAAGGGGCTTGTTTTGGACCAAGAGTGATATATGTGGAGAAGGAGGACTGTGAGAAGGGCCATGTATCATTTATGGACTGAAAATATGTAAGCATTTTTGGCAAAAAAAATTCTTAAAATTTTGATTATTGTTAAAAACTAAACCAATCGGGACCTGGGACTTCCCTGTATGTAAGTCCCTTATAACTGTTTTTTATTCTTCTGTCAAACAATTCTCATTGGTAAGGAGATCATTCAGGACGTTAAAGTTTAGCTAAATAAGCATCAATGTGAGTTAATCTGGAGAAGATGTCTTATAGTCCATTAGATTTCAATTGTAAAGCGTATGAAAAAAGGTTTGAAATGTATCAGCTATGGATTTAGATGAGCGATTTAAATTGTTTTTAGCATACTTAATTTGCAGAATGTAAGTTTCATGTTTTTTATTCCTAATGTATTGGGCTAATGCACATACAGCTTTATTATAACCCTCATAGTGTATCTGTTGGAGGTGCATACATTTTCTTTTATATCCCCTACAAAGTAATGATGCAAGTTCCTGTCTCTTGGTCATTAGTGCTTCTAGTAATGTATTGTCTGTGTGATGTTGCTTATGAAATGTTTCAATATAGTCACTATTATGAAGTAGAGTAGATATGAATTCCCTCTTTTTCTTGTTAAGGGATGCTTTATAGAACATAAGCTCACTGCTAACTACATATGTATGGGCTCCTAAAACAGGTGGAGTGATATCTGTTCGGAAAAATTAAATCAAAAGTACTCTGTTATAGTTTTGTGTAATTTTTTGCTCTAGTAGAGGGTCAGACAAGAGATAATCATCTATTCTCCAGATGTAATCCCTAATGGGTTTATATGGCCAAATAAAGGAGCAAAATACTAGAGAATGATCAGCTAACAAAAAAAAACTTAAATCTGTAATATCTGAGAAAATATAACCAATGCTAGAATTTAGATTATAAAGGTAAGAAAAGAATGCAAAGTCCTTATTATTAGGATGTAACGTCCTCCACAAGTTATGGGATAACAATTGTTTTACGAGGAATTTAATTTTAGATATACAAACTTGAGATATGAATGAAGTCCCCATGGAACACTCCAAGAATGGGTAAGGGGCCAAATTTAAGTCACCTCCAAATATCAATACACCCTTATCATGTTCTAATATAATATTTGTAAGTACTTTTAAAAGTATGTGATTTTTTACACCAGGTGCATATATATAGAAACCAGAGTAGTAGGTCATCCATATAACAGCCCTAAAACCAAAATATAACGTCCTTCCTAAAAGTTACGTTTTTCTTTATTATTATATTGTAAGTATATGACTAGGTTACAAAATTATTATGTATTATTATCTTAGCAGTAATCTCCAATAAAATGTTGTATATATTATCTCATCAGTTGCCAACCAATAAAATGTATATACATAACAATATATTTAATAAAATCAATATTTATTCCTTAATTCTAGATTAGTTACCTTTATAGACACCTTGAATTATATTTATGTAGAAATTAGATTATGAATTATTACATGTCTTTGCTGTTACAATATTCTTTATAAAGCAAACCAAAATACATCTCTAAAATTAACCTTACTCACAATGAATCACATTAAAATACCCCAAATTATAATACCAGAAAACTCTATAATTAGCCAATAACGCTGATGCTGAACTTATAACCATCAGAGAAGTAGTATATTATTAACACCATAACCAATTTATATGCAATTTCTAAGAGATTTCACAGTAAGTAAGATTGACTTATAAATATAAAAGTACAAATTCTTTTCTAGCAAATAAGCACCGAGATTACGAGTTTGGCGTTAGCCTTAAAAAGCAGTGTTAAGAGCTCCACTCCCAACGCTGCTTTTTACCTAACGCTGGTATTACGAGTCTGACAGGTAGAGGCTCACCGCTCACTTTTCTTCCGCGACTCAAGGCTACCGGAATTCCCCTTACGTCAATTGCATATCCTATCTTTTTAATGGGATTTGCCTAATGCTGGTATTATGAGTCTTGGAAGAAGTGAGCGGTAGACCCTCTCCTGTCAAGACTTCTACCGCATTTAAAAGTTAGTAGTTAAGAGTTTTATGGGTTAACGCCGGAACATAAAACTCTTAACTAAAGTGCTCAAAAGTACACTAACACCCATAAACTACCTATTTACTTAATTTTTAACCCCTAATCTGTCGACCGGAATTGCCGCCACCTACATTATACCTATGAACCCCTGATCTGCTGCCCCTAACATCGCAGACACCTACATTATATTTATTAACCCCTAATCTGCGGCCCCCAACACCGCCGCCACCTACCTACAATTATTAACCCCTAATCTGCCGACCGGACATCACCGCCACTTTAATAAATGTATTAACCCCTAAACCGCCGCACTCCCGCCTCGCAAACACTAGTTTAATTTTATTAACCCCTAATCTGCCATCCCTAATATAGCCGACACCTAATTACATCTATTAAACCCTAATATGCCACCCCCAACATCGCCGCTACTATATTAAAGGTATTAACCCCTAAACCTAAGTCTAAACATAACCCTAACCCCCTTAACTTAAATATAATTTAAATTAAACAAAATTAATTTAACATAATTAAAAAAATTATTCCTATTTAAAACTAAATACTTACCTATAAAATAAACCCTAAAATAGCTACAATATAACTAATAGTTACATAAGTATAATGTAGGTGGTGGCGATGTTGGGGGCAGTATATTAGGGGTTCATAGGGATAATGTAGGTGGCGGCGGTGTCCGGAGCGGCAGGTTAAGGGTTAATTATATAATGTAGGTGGCGACGATGTCGGGGAAGCAGATTAGGGGTTAATAAGTGTAAGATTAGGGGTGTTTAGACTCGGGGTTCATGTTAGGTGTAGACATATTAAAAAAATTAAAATTAAAAAACCTGTAATACCAGCATTGGCTTAAGGTAGCGTTAGAAAAAAAAGCCTCATTAGAAACGTACCCCTGTTAACGCCAAACTCATAATCTCACCGAAAATTATTTAGCACTGATATGACTAGTTCTAAATTACACAGGACTATGAATATAAATTTAAAATACCAAATATCCCTTTAAATCACCAGCTTTAATTCAACTGTAGCAACAATGAATGTATTTAAAATAAAATTTTAAATATTAAATTATAACCACTGTAATGCATTATCACTTAACCAATTTGAGGTTTCAGCTTTTTCAGATAAATCCGTTCACCTGATATGAGAGGTATTGCAATTATCGATAAAGAAAGATTAGCCCAAATTTTGCTTATAGAGACTGTGTTCCAAAGGTAGCCGGTTATCAGTCAGTCAATATTTCAGCAAAAAAAATACCTTTTTTCCTATGCATTAAGCTTTTATATCAAGTCATGCAACCCATCTCTATTCTAATCATTGGTAAATATTCGGATACGCACTTATTGGTACTGAACATTTCATTGGCTTACTTGAAATGTATGGAATTTACCAGTCAATCTGTTTGGCTGTTACACCAGTTTTAGTCCATTAGGGGGGCAGCAGACATAGAAAAACTGTTTCACTATTAAAGTGCTACAGAAAATACAGATATTCTTATATTTGTTGAATTGTATATTTAGTATGCTTACTATTTCCCGATTTCCATAAACTTAACTGTTCAACATATATGTCCCATCTAATATAATTTAGCATGTTTTTAAAGAGACTAAACATGAGTATACTTCTAGTATCATATTAGTAAGCAATTATACTGTTAATTATTTGCTCTTTACAGAATCAACATCCTGGCATTATATTGTATCTTAATATAAATACAGTATATGCTATATTTCTAATTATTTTTGAGTGCATGGACTTATGTTTAGGACAAATATTCATAGGAAAGCTTATTTAGTATGTATCAGTCTTATTTGGAATTTCCCTGTCAGACCAGACTCTGAAAAACAAAGAAAAGCATTATTTATTTATTTATTTTTATCCTGAAGGTTTGCAAAACATTTTGATTTGTCAATACAGTCAATCATTTAAAAGGTCATTTATCCAATACTGTATAATTTTCAGATGTATATATATATATATAGAGCGAGAGAGAGAGAGAGAGAGAGAGAGAGATATTTTCAATATGATCTAAATGAAACATTTGGAAATGATACAATTCATATAGATGAGTTTCTAACTTCTCTTTCAGCTATTAAGATTATAATTCTTATATGCTTTCAGCACTCACAGGGTTAAAGATGTTTCTCTGTTTTCTCCTGCTATTTTCCATTGAGACGTACATCTGAGCTTTGTCTATTTGAATTCAGTATGGGGTAGTTAACACTTTATAAAGATTATAAGGGCCACAATCCCTGAAAATCTTGGTAAATTTAAATATCACTTCAAACTAAGTGACTGTTGTCTACAAGGGGTCTGTAACTATATTATACATCTTGGGCAGGAAACTGTATATGGGTGCTCAAACTTGAGTGTCATATTCTAAGATTACTTTGAAGGCAATTCCTTTCTTGAATTGGGACAAAGGTTTGAAATGCATCCTTGACAGTAAAAAGGGGGGGGGGGTGTTACCCAGCTCAAATCATTTGATAGAGAGACTGTGACTTTCAGTAATAAAACTGATACAAGCAGCTTCATATATAAAGGAATTATTTGGTTTTATCATATCTACATATATATATATATGTATATATATATATATATATATATATATATATATATGTATATATATATATATATATATATGTGTGTGTGTGTGTATATATATATATATATATTATTTAATAACACTCACAGATATCGTGACAATATTAACCCCCTGAATTTTATGCAAAGGGTGAGATGCATAATAGCATGTTCCAAATTTATGTTGAAACGTTAGTGGTTTCATCCCTTTCTAAAAATGGGTTTTCTGGAGCAAACTTATATTCCCTGAATTCTTAATAAATATTTTTTATGGCAGTCAACCTTTTTTGTGAAATATTGAACCCTTTTGCAGTGATGCTCAACAGTCATAGCGATTAGGGGAGTCAAATAGTTTGTTAAAGGATGTCATTGGGAAAAGGAAAAAAAAGACCTATAGGGATAACTGTGTAATAAATAGTCAAAAAGCTGTAAGGTGCTAATCTAATTTATTTAGTACAAAAGAAATGAGGGTTAAATAAAACTTAAGCAAATTAAAAATAAAACAATGAAACAACCATCAATTGAACGAACACATTATGAACAAAACAAAATTGTCTCAAATAAGGGAGGATAGACCCCATAACCCCTATAACCTTCAGAACATTGTCATAACTAGTAACACCTGAGTATCAAGGTAAATAAAGTATTGCTACTTTAAGCAAAAAATGAATTGCTAAGAGATATTAAATATTGCTTTATCGCCTGTTGTGTGACCAGAGTTATACAAGTTTATACAGATAATAAAGCAACATTAATTATGATGAATAAAAGTCCATTGTATTCTCTGACCTTTAGCCTGTGACAGTTGCCTAGTCAATTGAAGCAATGCTGAAATATCTTCTTGGGTTTCTGAAGTTTTAACTGTAATATTGTGATCTTTTTTAATCAAATCAGAGGAGTTCCTCTAGATTAAGATGTTATCATTCCTTTGAAAAATGATACTGAACAGGAAACCCCATCTGTATTTTATTTGGTTTTCTTAAAGAGCTTGAGTTAGATAACGTATAGCCTTCATGTTTTCGATTTTCGCTGGATAAAGGTCTTGATGAATTAGAATAGATTTATCTTGATATGTAATTGTTTTTGGGATCTAATACAGTTCGATAAAGCCTATTTATCCCTGAAATTAAGGTATCGCACAATGACATCTTGTGGGGGACTGTAGGTTTAGATCTAGGTCTCAGATCCCTATGAGCCCGTTCTAGAGAAGAATCAGTTATATTTAGAGATTGGCGAATAGTATTTAAAAAACCCACAAGGTATATTGAAAAGCTCTAATAAGTGATCTCTTCTGGGATTCCTTGAACTCTAAGATTTTTGTGATGACCCCTATTGTCCAAGTCCTCTATTTTATCTTGTAAAGTTCAGCTTAATGAGTTGCAGTGAGAAAAAAAGACTGGAAAAAATCACTGACCTTCTTCCAGGGCCTCCAATCTTATACTTATTTCAGAGAGGTTAAAGACAAACTTCAGGGCAGCGCTCAGAAAAAATATCCTCCCTCCGTAAAGCTGTAACACAACGTAATGATCTTCATGCTGCAAAAAACACATCCCTTTACAAAGTCAGTTGATGTCAGCAAGCAAGGCAATACACAGGATAGCAGGTGCCGTTCAAAAGAAGCGATCTACCACCGCTCCAAGAAACAACTCCAACAACACAAACGCACCCTGCCACTGCAAAAAAGCACAGCAGGTAACAGCTGTAAAAAGCGAAAACACCTTTATTCCATCTTGAGTGAACATGTAGGGGAACACACACTGAAAGGAAAAGACAGGCAGCACAGAACACTCGGTCAAACGTGTTTCGTTAGTAAACTGACTTCATCAATGATCGTAACCTAATGCTGACAAACACTGCATACTATGTCTTAAAGGCCCTCCTCCTGTTGATGATTGGATATATACATGCAATCTAATTGGGTCAAGGAAAAAAAAGGCAGTCATCAAAGTTAACACATGCATTGCTGTACAAAAAGGAAAAATTAAAAAGGGATTAGTAACATATTAACATATATTAAATATATAAATATTGTGATGCCCGTGGATCACATAGAGAAGCATAAAAAACAACAACATAAATAGCCAAGGTATATAAAATGTATAATACACTAATACCAGATATCAACTGTGCTCCACTGAGATAACAATAAACTATGAATTAATTTCAGTTAATTTATGTACATGCAATCAGAACAATATCAAGAAAATAAATTTAAACAAAAAATTAAAATAATTTTTTCTTTTCAAACAAGACAAAGTTAGTAGAAAAGGAGAAAAAGAACAAAATAAAAGAAAAAGAAAAACAAAAATAACAATAACAACAACAAAAAATGATATTATTGCTAAAGTTAATTTTGTTCTGTAAAGACGTCCCACTCGGAATTAAGACCCTTTGGCATTCGAGTATCCAGCTGGAAAAATAAAAAAACTTCTCTTTTGCTGGGGACAGTGCCTCTATTACCTCCTCGTGGCTGTCTAGAAACCAGCTGGATACCCTGAAATGTCAAGGGTGAGCTGTCAGAGTTATGGAACCTCTTCAAGTGCAGAGATACCGGGTACCAGATTCAGGGTCTTCAATGGAATGTAAATGCTCCAGGAACCTATCTTTCAAAGCCCTTTTAGTTTGACCTACATAGTTCTTGTGGCACCCCCCATTATATTATATTAATATAAAACTATAAATATTTACGAAACACATTTGACAGGGTGTTCTGTGCTGCCTGTCTTTTCCTTTCAGTGTGTGTTCCCCTACATGTTCACACAAGATGGAATAAAGATGTTTCGCTATTTACAGCTGTTACCTGGTGTGCTTTTTTGCAGTGGCAGGGTGAGTTTGTGCTGTTGGAGGTCTTTTTTAAAGTCTGAAAGTTCAGTTTTAAATTCTGCTATATCAGACTTTGAGGAGAGGCTAGCAATGTTAGCTTGTTTCTGTTGCAGTTGTTCTTGAGAAGAGGTGGTAGCTGTAGATTTCGCCATTGTTGAGATGTCTGTAAAGGTGTTTGGGATTCTTTATGGCTCTATTATTGTATATGAAAAAAGGAGCTAACCGCTGGAGAAGAGGTGGAAGAATATTTAGCTCTCTTGTCCAATCTATTAAATGTATTTGTTATTATTGGACTGAAAAGAAGTTCCAAGCAATTTTATCTTTTGGAAGGTTTAAGATTCTAAGGGTTAAGATATTTATTACTCAAGCTCGCATGCTTACTGCGCTCAACTTTGGCTTTTTGCTTTATAATATAAGGATTGCATTAACATATTCTCCAAAAGACTTCAATGAAGTGCGAAAAGTGGGAAAAAACTAAGACCCAATATGTTACTTAAACCTGATAACATTTTCTCTAACCTGACATGAAACAAATATGAGATTTTTTGGCAAAATATATATATATATACTAGTACTAAAGCCCGTGTACACGGGCCATTTTTTGCAGTACAGCGGTCCCACCCCTTGCTCTCTCCCCCCTCTCTTTTGCTCTCTCTTCCCCCCTCTCTTTTGCTCTCTCTTCCCCCTCTCTTTTGCTTTCTCTCCCCCCTCTCTTTTGCTTTCTCTCCCCCTCTCCTTTGCTCTCTCTCTCCCGTCTTTTGCTCTCTCTCTCCCCTCTTTTGCTCTCTCCCTCCTTTCTTTTGCTCTCTCTCCCCCCTCTTTTGTTCTCTCCCCCCTCTTTTGTTCTCTACCCCCTCTTTGGCTCTCTCTCCCCCCCTCTTTGGCTCTCCCCCCCCCCTCTTTGTCTCCCCCCCCCCTCATTGGCTCTCTCTCCTCTTTGGCTCTCTCCCCACTCTTTGGCTCTCCCACTCTTTGGCTCTCCCACCCTTTGGCTCTTCCCCTCCTTTGGCTCTCTCCCCCCCTTTGGCTCTCCCCCCCTTTGGCTCTCTCCCGCCCTTTGGCTGTCTCTCCCCCCTTTGGCTCTCCCCCCCTCTTTGGCTCCTTCCCCTCCTCTTTGGCTCTACACCCCCCTTTGGCTCTCTCCCCCCCTCTTTGGCTTTCTCAACCCCCTCTTTGGCTCTCCCCCCCTCTTTGGCTCTCCCCCCCCTCTTTGGCTGTCTCTCCCCCCTCTTTGGCTCTCTCTCCCTCCTCTTTGGCTCTCTATCCCCCCTCTTTGGCTCTCTCTCCCCCATCTTTGGCTCTCTCTCCTCTTTGGCTCTCTCTCTCTTTCCACTTTGGCTCTCTCTCTCCCCCCTCTTTGGCTCTCCCCCCCTTTGGCTCTCCCCCTCCCCCCCCTTTGGCTCTCCCACCCTTTGGCTCTCCCCCCCCCTCTTTGGCTCTTCCCCCCCCCCTTGGCTCTCCCCCCCTTTGGCTCTCTCCACCCCTTTGGCTCTCCCCCCCTTTGGCTCTCCCCCCCTCTTTGGCTCTCTCCCCCCCTCTTTGGCTCTACCCCCTCTTTGGCTCTCCCCCCCTTTGGCTCTCTCCCCTCTTTTGCTCTCTCTCCTCTTTGGCTCTCTCTCCTCTTTGGCTCTCTTTCCTCTTTGGCTCTCTCTCCCCCCTCTTTGGCTCTCGCCCCCTCTTTAGCTCCCCCCCTTTGGCTCTCTCCCCCCCCTTTGGCTCTCCCCCCCCCTCTTTGGCTCTCTCCCCCCCCCCCTCTTGGTGTGCTGTGCCTCTTTTTTGCCACACATAGTGTTGTGTGTTTCTTCCAAACAACTCAACTTTGGTTTCATCTGTCCACAGAATATTTTGCCATTACTGCTGTGGAACATCCAGGTGCTCTTGTGCAAACTGTAAACGTGCAGCAATGTTTTGTTTGGACAGCAGTGGCTTCCTCTGTGGTATCCTCCCATGAAATCCATTCTTGTTTAGTGTTTTACATATTGTAGATACGCTAACAGGGATGTTAGCATTTGCCAATAACTTTTGTAAGTCTTTAGCTGACACTGTAGGATTCTTCTTCACCTCATTGAGCAATCTGCGCTGTGCTCTTGCAGTCATCTTTACAGGACAGCCACTTCTAGGGAGAGTAGCAGCAGTGCTGAACTTTCTCCGTTTATAGACAATTTGTCTTACCGTGGACTGATGAACAGCAAGGCTTTTGGAGATACTTTTATAACCCTTTCCAGCTTTATCCAAGTCAACAATTCTTAATCATAGGTCTTCTGAGAGCTCTTTTGTGCGAGGCATCATTCACATCAGACAATGCTTCTTGTGAAAAGCAAACCCAGAAGTGGTGTGTGTTTTTTTATAGGGCAGGGCAGCTGTAACCAACACCTCCAATCTCATCTCATTGATTGGACTCCAGTTGGCTGACATCTCACTCCAATTAGCTCTTGGAGATGTCATTAGTCTAGGGGTTCACATACTTTTTCCACCTGCACTGTGAATGTTTACATGGTGTGTTCAATAAAAAACATGGCAACATTTCATTCTCTGTGTGTTATTAGTTTAAGCAGACTGTGATTGTCTATTGTTGTGACTTAGATGATGATCAGATCCCATTTTATGACAAATTTGTGCAGAAATCCATATCATTCCAAAGGGTTCACATACTTTTTCTTGCAACTGTATATATATATATATATATATATATATATATACCTACATTTATATGTGATTATATATAGGTATCAATATATACAGATATATATAGGAATACATAATATATAAATAATAAAATACTTAGAACACTTTGTGAATGTGAACTATTTATAGTAAATACACAGTTAAACACTGTATATTCCATAAAAATGGATACAAATTATTTTACATATTTTCAGCTACTTAACTGCAGAGATCTCCAGTGCACTTATATATAAATATCTCTATATATATATGCATGTGCATTTATATGTTTATATGTATGTATATATATATATATATATATATATATAAATATATCTGTAAATACATATATACACAAATAAATACATATACACATACATATTTATACATGTTTATTTATGTATTTATTTGTTAAAGCCCTTTGTTTTTTCTAACACCTAAGACCTCATATCTTTGAGCCTTATAACTTTTTATTGAAATTTAAAAAAAAAAAAAATAATTATTAGATAGTGTTATTATGAGTTTAACTATACTTTTTAATGTATTTTGTTTTTTGTGTGTGCAATGTTTTATTCGAGATAACAGTTAAAGCCCTGAGGTTGTACTAACCTGACTCGAGTTCAATTCAATTGCGCTCAAGCAAATGCATTTACTTCCCATGCATGCAAACAGTAACTTATTTACTGCATGGTGTATAAAGCGGATTTAACACTTTAAAAACAAAAAGATAAAACTTTCCTGAATGTATAGTCCAGATGGTTGGAAGTGCACCCCTGTCTAAGAGCCTGCAATTGAATTAAAGGAAAAGTCAACACCAGAATTGTTGTTGTTTAAAAAGAAAGATAATCCCTTTAGTACACATTCCCCAGTTTTGCATAACAGATCCAGTTATAATAATACACATTTTACCTCTTTGATTATCTTTTATCTAAGCCTTTGCAGACTGCTCCCTTATTTCAGTTCTTTTGACAGACTTGCATTTTAGCCAATCAGTGCTCGCTCCTAGGTCACTTCACGTACATGAGGTCAATGTTATCTATATGAAACACATGAACTAATGCCCTCTAGTGGTCAAAATGCATTCAGATTAGAGGCATTCTTCAAGGTCTAAGAAATTAGCATATGAACCTCCTAGGTTTAACTTTCAACTAAGAATACAAAGAGAACAAAGCAAAATTGGTGATAAAAATAAATTGGGAAGTTGTTTAAAATTCCATTCCCTATTTAAATCATGAAAGTTTTTTTTGGACTTGACTGTCCCTTTAATAATTAGCTGAGTATAATGCTATTAAGAAGTGTATGTCAGGTAGAGATAATACAAAATCCCAGATATAAATAATGAAAGAGACCATAGAATAAATGCAGGTGCAACTATTGACTGTATGCTAAAAGTTAAAATGAACCAGATGGTATATCAATATATCTAAAAAAACATTTGGAGTCCTTTTTTCCAGGGAGGTATTCACTGTGTCCTGGATTGCAAATTAGTGCCATCCAGGCAGCCAATTTTAATTTGTTACCTTGTTGAAAGAGGAATACATCTTCTGGAGTGCAAAGGGTTACTGGCACAGCACTCCACGTTTCAAGGCCTTTGTAGAAACACACACACACAGTGAGTCCTTTTTATTGCCCAAGAGTCCTGAATCAACTGACATAAAATAGGCAGCTCCTCTGGAGAACAGTCAGATATGTGCAGGCTTGTGGTAGATCTCCAGTGTGTGAAGGGAAATTCCTTTCACGGCTCGCTAAGATGGTGCCACTGTTTTTGAGCTGCTAACCTAAGGCATTCACTGACTTGTACTCACAGAGCTGTTGGAACCAGCCGGAGGCAAACAATGCACTTGCCCCTTTAATCTTATGAAAGGAGGTGCAGCCCTTGTTTCCAGGCTATATAAGGTGAGTAAGTATATATTTACACTTTCCTGCCCATTGCTGAACAACTTACCCCCTTTGCTGCGTTAGGTTCTCAGCCTGTCTAAAGGCATGAGAACAATGCTCTCATTGGAGCCTATATAAGCACACTTTTGTGAGTGCAAAGCTTCCCTGCATTGCAAACGTGAGGTTGCATTCGCATTTCGCCTAACTTGTAATACCAGTGCACATTTGCATGTGCTGGTTTTATTAAGCAGAGTGCTCACATAAGTACAATTTTGCGCTCCACTTGTAATCTGGCCCATAGTGCCTATTCATACAAAGTGGTGCACTGATGATAGAGCATGCACCATAACCAGTTTTGCTTGACCACACTGCCAATAGCACGATACTTTGATATTACAAGTCCGTGGTAAAGTGCATTAACCAGAAAATAGTTTTGCAAGCTCAATATTTGCACTCCACTCGTAATGGTCCTCATGAGAGCACACATCTATATGCTTTAATTAGAACCTAGTGCAGCAAAGGGGATAAGTCACGCAGCGATGGGCAGCAAATTGAAATGTATATGATTATGAATATATACATATATATTTTTTTATATGTGTATATACACATATTAACACTTAAATATATACAGTTGTGCTCATAAGTTTACATACCCTGGCAGAATTTGATTTCTTGGCCATTTTTCAGAGAATATGAATGATAGCACAAAAACTTTTCTTTCACTCATGGTTAGTGTTTGGCTGAAGCCATTTATTATCAATCAACTGTGTTTACTCTTTTTAAATCATAATGACAACAAAAACTACCCAAATGACCCTGATCAAAAGTTTACAAACCCTGGTGATTTTGGCCTGATAACATGCACACAAGTTGGCACAAAGGGGTTTGAATGGCTATTAAAGGTAACCATCCTCACCTGTGATCTGTTTGCTTGTAATTAGTGTGTGTGTATAAAAGGTCAGTGAGTTTCTGGACTAGTGACAGACCCGTGCATCTTTAATCCAGTACTGCACTGACGTTTCTGGATTCTGAGTCATGGGGAAAGAAAAAGAATTGTCAAAGGATCTGTGGGAAAAAGGTAGTTGAACTGTATAAAACAGGAAAGAGATATAACAAGATATCCAAGAAATTGAGAATGCAAATCAGCAGTGTTCAAACTCTAATCGAGAAGTGGAAAATGAGGCGTTCTGTTTGATAACATACTGCATTCATCTTGCCATCAATTCTGACCAAATTTCCTGTGCCTTTGTAGCTCACACATCCCCAAAACATCAGCGATCCACCTCCGAGTTTCACAGTAGGAATGGTGTACCTTTCATCAGAAGCCTTTTAGACCCTTGTCCATATGTAGCGTTTATGGTAGTGACCAAAAAGCTCAATTTTGGTCTCATCACTCCAAATGACTTTGTGCCAGAAGGTTTGAGGCTTGTCTCTGTGCTGTTTGGCGTATTGTAAGTGGGATAATTTGTAGCATTTGCGTAGTAATGGCTTTCTTCTGGTGACTCGACCATGCAGCCCATCTTTCTTCAAGTGCCTCCTTATTGTGCATCTTGAAACAGCCACACCACATGTCCTGTATTTCACCTGAAGTTATTTGTGGGTTTGGCTTTGCATCCCCAACAATTTTCCTGGCAGTTGTGGCTGAAATTTTAGTTGGTCTACCTGACCATGGTTTGGTTTCAACAGAAACCCTCATTTTCCACTTCTTGATTAGAGTTTGAACACTGCTGATTTGCATTCTCAATTCCTTGGATATCTTTTTTATATCCTGTTTTATACCTTTCAAATACCTTTTCCCGCAGATCCTTTGACAATTCTTTTGCTTTCCCCTTGACTCAGAATCCAGAATCGTCAGTGCAGAACTGGATGAAAGATGCAAGAGTCTGTCAGGAGTCCAGAAACTCATTGACCTTTTATACACACACACTAATTACAAGAAAACAGATCACAGGTGAGGATGGTTACCTTTAATAGCCATCCAAACCCCTTTGTGTCAACTTGTGTGCATGTTATCAGACCGAAATCACCAGGGTATGTAAACTTTTGATCAGGGTCATTTGGGTAGTTTCTGTTTTCATTATGATTTAAAAAGAGTAAACACGGGGGGGCGGAGCCAACAGCCGGGGGGAGCAGTCGTATCTACCCTGTGCTCCAGTTATGGACTTCATATAAAACGTTGAAAAAGCCAAACTGCTTTGTTTTTTCATGGATATCCTCTACATATATAAACAGAGAAGAGAGGAGCAACTACTTTGATGTTCTTTTTGGGACCAGACATCCCCTATACTCCTCATATGAGGGAACAGATCTCTGAGGCCTATGTGATACCCATATGGACAGCTGCTGGTGACTAGCCGAGCGCATGTTAAACGTTCAGCACTTTACACTTCAGTTGGAGATCTATGGGACTTCTATAGCGACAGGTGACTGAGCAATCTGACACCCATGTATTAGCGACCACAACAGCTCTTATATTAATCTAAACTAAGCTGATGCTGCCACATGGAGGTCTCCCACAATGCCACATACCCGGCGGGCGTCCGGAAGCTAATCATGTCCCTTTTGACAGACATGGCCACTCGCCTAGATTCGCATCACGCAAGCTGTATAGCTATCCTGCGATCTGAAGACAGCGCACCCACTCTTCAGTACACTAAAACCTGCCTTAATGACAGCCCATCTGGCACCCTGTCGCTTGGACAGGAGCGACGGAGAGATAGTGGGCCCAGTGAGATATCGAGGAGAAGTGTGGGGCAAGGTGTGGGTGCTTTTGGTGCTGCACATGCAGCGCACCCCCGGGCTGAGTCAAAGAAGATCGGGAAGTATGCGAGGTAGCAGAAATCATCAACAGCAGTCGATGCAGATAGGAGATCATTATTGCTTAGTAGTGTCCATTTCCCTCCTGCTTGGAGGCCAGATGACCGCGGAGTCGGCACTCTAATGGTGACATGATTGAGACTATTGCAGAGACCAGAGACACTGATTTATTCAGAGCTAGCTTGACAGTTGGAGAGTCCCTTTGACCCAGGTGGTTAATCCTGCCTATACTCTTTCTGCTTGCCTATGTGGCACATATAAGAGACACCTAACACGGGGGTATCTAGATGGTATCTCATGTTATAGACCAATCCGTAATAAACTATGGCTACCAGACCCGACCTAAACAAGTCTAGGTTACAGTTGTTACTTGCAGCCTCGTGCTGAATGTCATATTGCATGCTATTATATTGTTTGCTTTTGCACACTGTTACTTCAGGGCTATAAAACTATGCATCATATATGCTGAGTATAAATAAGAGTTAATATACGTGTAAGTGGGAAAAGTGTAACACTCTTATTAGTTTTCCTTTATATATTGCTGTTTTATAGTCATATATTGAAAACTAATACTCTATACTTCATTTAGCACTTTGTTGACATGCACAACACTGCCACCCTCTGTATAGTATAATATCCTATGTCCTCTTTTAGGGGGTTATTCAAGAAGATAATCATATAGTATAAGTAGTCAGCTCATAAACAGTTTATTATATAAACTCTCTATTATAGTGGAGGGGAGTTGAGTTTAATTTTGCACCAGACTGAGCTTTGCTATTTCCACTCGTGTATATCCTGAGAAGATATTTCTTCTTGTTAGGTTTTATTAAATTAATGTGAGTTGGAGGATTTGTGTTTAGATGTTCAACATTTCCAATTTTTACTGAGTATTAGAGAACATAGAAATGTACATGACTGTATAGCTATTGTCATCTCATTTAGTATAAGGTGGCGTATGGTTCTCCCATAAAAAAGTTAATAGATTATTCCATCTCACCCTATTGCTTATACTGTTATGTTTGGTTCTTACACATTAGGTTATCATACTGACATTGAAGCTTTATTTTTCTTTGGCTGCTTGGTCTAGCCTTTATTTTTGTACGAACAGATAATTACTTGCGGAAACAGATCGACCCCTGGGGTTATATGTGTATATATGTATGTGTGTGCGTGTACCCCTCACATGTTGACCCACTGTACCTTCTGTCTCCCTCAGCCGGCGGGGGAGATCTCTTGAGATAACATACAGATTACCTTGCCATTTATCTTTGTACATTATGCAGATACTCTGTATTAACCATGGGACTTATCTCATCTAAGCTTAAGATATTGTAAGAATGACTTATACTATTGTAGGTTGGATGTCTGGATTAATCTTATCCTACTATAGAGCTGATACTTTAGTGTGTGGGTACAGATTATAGCAAGTAATAAGTATAATACGGCCCCGCTAGTATGTGAGTGTAGGGTGTGTGGGGTAATAGGATTTATATAAGTACACATAGTGTCATTTCAGAGAAAAGAGGATAATTGTTCTGCACTGGCTATATTTGTACTACCTTCCCCCCCCCCCCCTGGTTAATGTGAATTCTGGGGGGGTATTATTAGTCATTCACCCAATGTGGTGAATCTTTTTTGTGGTATTAATCCACAACCTTCCACTTATTCAGACTTATAAATCATGGCCATTAGTGGCTATATATCACTATATTTTCCTCCAGCATTATAAGCTATTAGGGATGGGTCCAGGAGTGACGTATAGATTTAGATAGGAGGTATTTAAAATTAAAAAACTGAGGTTTCTTAGCTAAATATGTTTTATTAGAATTGTATCTCAATGTGTTCACATTTATTTTATTGTGTTTATACTCATGTAATTGTCATATGTATGATAGAACATATTTTATGTATCAATGTTATGTGTAAAAACCTCAATACAAATTTTTGATTTAAAAAAAAAAAAAAAAAGTAAACACAGTTGATTAATAATAAATGGCTTCAGTTAAACACTAACCATTAGTGAAAGAAAAGTTTTTGTGTTATCATTCATACGGCTAGATTTAGAGTTTGGCTCCTAACGCTGGTTTTGGGCTACCGCTGGTATTTAGAGTCAGTCAGGAAAGGGTCTAACGCTCACTTTGCAGCCGTGACTTTTCCATACCGCAGATCCCCTTACGTCAATTTCGTATCCTATCTTTTCAATGGGATCTTCCTAACGCCGGTATTTAGAGTAGTGGCTGAAGTGAGCGTTAGAAATCTAACAACAAAACCGCAGCCGCAGAAAAAACCCAGGAGTTAAAAGCTTTCTGGGCTAACACCAGTTCATAAAGCTCTTAACTACTGTGCTCTAAAGTACACTAACACCCATAAACTACCTATGTACCCCTAAACCAAGGCCCCCCCACATCGCCGCCACTCTATTAAAAAATGTTAACCCCTAATCTGCCGACGGCACACCGCCGCCACCTACGTTATCCCTATGTACCCCTAATCTGCTGCCCCTAATACCGCCGACACCTACATAATATTTATTAACCCCTAATCTGCCGCCCCCGCTATCGCTGACACCTGCATATTTTTTTAACCCCTAATCTGCCGCTCCGTACACCGCCGCAACCTACATTATACCTATGTACCCCTAATCTGCTGCCCCTAACACCGCCGACCCCTATATTATATTTATTAACCCCTAATCTGCCGCCCCCAACGTCGCCTCCACCTACCTACAATTATTAACCCCTAATCTGCCGACCGGACCACACCGCTACTATAATAAATGTATTAACCCCTAAAGCTAAGTCTAACCCTAACACTAACACCCCCTAAGTTAAATATAATTTAAATCTAACGAAATAAATTAACTCTTATTAAATAAATTATTCCTATTTAAAGCTAAATACTTACCTGTAAAATAAACCCTAATATAGCTACAATATAAATTATAATTATATTGTAGCTATTTTAGGATTAATATTTATTTTACAGGCAACTTTGTAATTTTTTTAACCAGGTACAATAGCTATTAAATAGTTAATAACTATTTAATAGTTACCTAGTTAAAATAATTACAAAATTACCTGTAAAATAAATCCTAACCTAAGTTACAATTAAACCTAACACTACACTATCAATAAATTAATTAAATAAAATACCTACAATTAAATACAATTAAATAAACTAACTAAAGTACAAAAAATAAAAAAGAACTAAGTTACAAAAAATAAAAAAATATTTACAAACATTAGAAAAATATTACAACAATTTGAAACTAATTACACCTACTCTAAGTCCCCTAATAAAATAACAAAGACCCCCAAAATAAAAAAAAATGCCCTACCCTATTCTAAAATTAAAATAGAAAAGCTCCTTTACCTTACCAGCCCTTAAAAGGGCCATTTGCGGGGCATGCCCCAAAGAATTCAGCTCTTTTGCCTGGAAAAAAAACATACAATACCCCCCCAACATTACAACCCACCACCCACATACCCCTAATCTAACCCAAACCTCCCTTAAATAAACCTAACACTAAGCCCTTGAAGATCTTCCTACCTTATATTCACCACACCGGGTATCAGCGATCCGTCCAGGCTCCGATGTCTTGATCCAAGCCCAAGCGGGGGGCTGAAGACATCCATCCTCCGGCTGAAGTCTTGATCCAACCGGGCAGAAGAGTCGATCCAGACCGGCAAACATCTTCACCCAAGCCACATCTTCTATGTTCTTCCATCCGACGACGACCGGCTCCATCTTGAAGACCTCCAGCGCGGATCCATCCATCTTCACCGACGACTTCCCGACAAATGAAGGTTCCTTTAAGGGACGTCATCCAAGATGGCGTCCCTCGAATTCTGATTGGCTGATAGGATTCTATCAGCCAATCGGAATTAAGGTAGGAAAATTCTGATTGGCTGATGGAATCAGCCAATCAGATTCAAGTTCAATCTGAGCTCGCATTCTATTGGCTGTTCCGATCAGCCAATAGAATGCGAGCTCAATCTGATTGGCTGATCGGATCAGCCAATCGGATTGAACTTGCAGTGGCGGTAAATTATGCTCTATGCTCCCTTTTTGGAGCCTAACGCAGCCATTCCGTGAACTCTAAATACCAGCGGTATTTAAAAGGTGCGGGAGAAAAAAAGCCAGCGTAGCTAATGCACCCCTTTGGCCGCAGAACTCTAAATCTAGCCGTATGTCTCTGAAAAATGGCCAAGAAATCATAAATTCTGCCAGGGTATGTAAACTTATGAGCACAACTGTATGTATATAAGCATATACATATATATTTATATAGAACACACAGTTCTCCATAGATCACAATATAAAGGCACTTTTCAGTGCCATTTTTTTTCTAGCACCCCACATCTGCAAAAAAAAATTTTTAAATTTAAAACAAACCTTACACTAAATGTGGGGGCAATTGGGGCACATTTAGAAAATTAACCAGAGATGTGATCTCTGGTTAATTTTTGGAGCGCTAAGTGCTTCCCCGAGCACGGGGTAGCAATAACCAGACACTTGTAATGGCTGGTCATTTAACATGCACCTGTAAATGGTGGAATTTGCATGCTTACTAGCACTTGATAAATTAGCAATCCACTTGTAATCTAGCCCTAAATATGAATATTGCATAAATATGATTTTTCATGTATTCATCTACTTGACTGCAAAGGGCTCCAATGCATATTATAAAAAAAATTATATATATATATATATATATATATATATATATATATATATATATATATATATATATATATATATAATGCGATAGAGAGCACTCTCACTTTCAAAGTCCATCAGTGCCAGGGTGCCAGCAGGTAAGTATACAAGATGAAGGAAGGCACTCACTGGTCTTTTAATCAAAAGTTTATTTAATCAAGCGTGACGTTTCGGGGACACACTCCCCTTCCTCAGACAAACACAAACTATCAATTAATGAAAATATATAGCCAAACAAACCCCTCCCCCAGTGAAATTGCGCCAAAATGGTTACCATAGTGATCCTCAACAACAGAGAAATCCTTAATGAATTTCACATATAATACAAGTGTTATCAGCTGCTCATCATAAAAGCAGTACATGATAAGTAAACATATCAGAAACATATAGTGGATATCCGAAGAGAGCACATACCAAACATACTCATATGTGTAACATAATGAAATATATCATTAAAAATCTACATGTGTTGCAAATACCAATGTGTCCCCTAACACATATTTTTAATATATGTGTATTGTGTAGTGTTGTGAAATGTGCACTTGTACGTAGTGCACTTGTGATCATTTTATAAAGCCAGCCTAATGGACACAGATCAGATTAAATAATAAATAAGAAACAACCATCATTCGGGCAAAACATGGTCTGACAGGAACAACACACATTAACAGAATTGCCAAACCTTGTTTCTGTGATCAGGAATACAGCATACAAACCAAGGGTTAAATTATGGGCTGTAACGATTAAATCCTACGTGACACATAGCCACCTCTACAAGTGTAAAAGACCGTTATAGTCATACATATGGGAATTCTATATACAAGATAAGGATTATGTACCTGATAGTTCATCAGATCTGTAATGGCGAACCATGTGTCCTAGACGCACACACCACTCGGCTCAGTGTGTTGACGTCATCCAGCCGACTTAGCCTCACAGAGTAAATGGTTGTCAAGGCAATGGTACGCAGCTATGGCGAGTGGTAATATACAAGTTAAAGGGACACTAAACCCACATTTTTTCTTTCATGATTCAGATAGAGAATACAATTTTAAACAACTTTCCAATGTACTTCTATTATCTAATTTGCTTCATTTTTTAGATATCCTTTGTTGAAGAAAGAACAATGCACATGGGAGAGCCAATCACATGAGGCATCTATGTGCAGCAACCAATCAGCAGCTACTGAGCCTATCTAGATATGCTTTTCAGCAAAGAATATTAAGAGAATGAAGCAAAATAGATAATAGAAGTAATTTAGAAAGTTGTTTAAAACTGCATGCTCTTTCTAAATCATGAAAGAAAAAATTTGGGTTTAATGTCCCTTTAAGGAATCATATTGCCGGCCGGACACCTAGGCAAGCGACCAAGTATATAATAAATAAATAATTACCACTCCCCAGTGTGAAACAACTATGTTCACCAGCTGCTAACTGCACAGATTATATATATTAGTATACGTCCCAGATCAGTCAAAACATACTATCATAGAAGCAGATCCCTACAAAGTAACTGCTAAACAGAATATAACTAAAATAAATACATAGATAAAGTATGCCCAAAATAAATACATAGATAAAGGAGCAGAACAGCATAACTGATGATGACAAATACATAAATGAGGGAATGTCATGAATAAAATAAAATAAAATAAAAATAATAAAGAAAGAATAAAATGGAATAAAAAAGAATAAAATAAAGTAATAAAAAAACAGAAGCCATAAAACCCATAAACGAAATGAAATATACATAATAGAATAAACAAACTTGAAATGAAATAGAATGAATACAAATAAAATAAAATAAAATAAAATGAAATAAAATAAAATAGAAAATGGAGAATAATGTAGCAAAATAAATAAATAAAATTAAAGATCAAGATAGATGAATGGGTGCATGTCAGATTGAATCGATGTCAGAGAGGGGAGGGAAAAGGATAACATACCAGGGAAGAAAACCGCAGCTGGAACCGGGAAGAGAGAGGAAAAGAAGAGTAAAGACACATACAAAAAGGAGTATAAGAAGTATAAGTATAGAAAAATAGAGAAATAGAAAGATAAAGAAAAGAAGAGGAAGAATACAAGATCTGAGCAAGAGTAAAGAATGGATCATCGCCTCTCACAGGCCATGCTATTCTGGTGTACCAAGTCCATCTACTATATGGTTCTATTCAGCAAAGATTCTTCAAAGTCATCCACTTTAATCATAAAAAGCAGTGCCAGTCCAAGTTCACATTCAATCCCCTCGGACGTATAGTATTTAATTTGAATATCCACTTGGATTCTAATTGTAATAATTTATTGTCCCTGTCCCCACCCCTTGAGGGGATGGGAGCATGGTCGATTCAATCTGACATGCACCCATTCATCTATCTTGATCTTTATATTTATTTATTTATTTTGCTACATTATTCTCCATTTTCTATTTTATTTTATTTCATTTTATTTTATTTTATTTGTATTTATTTTATTTCATTTCAAGTTTGTTTATTCTATTATGTATATTTCATTTCGTTTATGGGTTTTATGGCTTCTGTTTTTTTATTACTTTATTTTATTCTATTTTATTTTCTTTATTATTTTTATTTTATTTTATTCATGACATTCCCTCATTTACTTATTTGTCATCATCAGTTATGCTGTTCTGCTCCTTTATCTATGATAAAGGAGCAGAACATAGTTGTTTCACACTGGGGAGTGGTTATATACTTGGTCGCTTGCCTAGGCGTCCGGCCGGCAATATGATTCCTTAACTTGTATATTGCCACTCGCCATAGCTGTGTACCGTTGCCTTGACAACCATTTACTCTGTGAGGCTAAGTCGGCTGGATGACGTCAACACACTGAGCCGAGTGGTGTGTGCGTCTAGGACACATGGTTCGCCATTACAGATCTAATCCGTATCTTGTATATAGAATTCCCATATGTATGACTATAACAGTCTTTTACACTTATAGAGGTGGCTATGTGTCACGTAGGATTTATTTGTTACAGCCCATAATTTAACCCTTGGTTTGTATGCTGTATTCCTGATCACAGAAACAAGGTTTGGCGATTCTGTTAATGTGTGTTGTTCCTGTCAGACCATGTTTTGCCCTAATGATGGTTGTTTCTTATTTATTATTTAATCTGATCTGTGTCCATTAGGCTGGCTTTATAAAATGATCACAAGTGCACTACGTACGAGTGTACATTTCACAATACTACACAATACACATATATTAAGAATATGTGTTAGGGGACACATTGGTATTTGCAACACATGTAGATTTTTAATTAAATATTTCATTATGTTACACATATGAGTATGTTTGGTATGTGCTCTCTTCGGATATCCACTATATGTTTCTGATATGTTTACTTATCATGTACTGATTTTATGATGAGCAGCTGATAACACTTGTATTATATGTGGAATTCATTAATGATTTATCTGTTGTTGAGGATCACTATGGTAACCATTTTGGCGCAATTTCACTGGGGGAGGGGTTTGTTGGGCTATATATTTTCAGTTATTGATGGTTTGTGTTTGTCTGAGGAAGGGGAGTGTGTCCCCGAAACGTCACACTTGATTAAATAAACTTTTGATTAAAAGACCAGTGAGTGCCTTCCTTCATCTTGTAAATATATATATATATATATATATATATACATATATATGTGTGTGTACATGTGCATTTATGTGTTTATATGTGTAGATATATTTGTAAATACATATATATGCACACACAAATAAATACATAAACACATATGTATACACACACACACACATGCATATGTATGTATCTCTATAGGAAAGCCCTTTGCAGCCCATGATGATGCCAATTTATCAAAGGTCTTGCAGACCTGATCCGACAGTGCGGATCAAGTCCGCAAGAACTCGCTGAATGCGGAGAGCAATACGCTCTCCGTATTCAGCATTGCACCAGCAGCTCACAATTTATACAGCAAGGAAAAAGCAGAGTTGTACAAAAAAAAAAGAGAATACCTTGCAAAATTGTAACATAAATTCAGCTTTCTAGCATGATATATCAATAGAAGGTAAATAATCTAACATAAGAAACTGCATTTTTTCCTAGAAAACATTGACAATAAATATTATCTCTTCGGATATTATATTTCATCTCAAAAAACATTCTAACACAATACAAATAATAAAAAAGGGGGGGTCTGTTGACAATAATAGAAAGGAGTATTTTGTAGTCCACATTTAGGACAGATATTGGTCTATAGGAGGATGGTTGCTCACTGTCTTTCCCTTTCTTCGGGATTAAATAAATATTTGCGGCTGAAAAATAACTGGAAATAGTGGTTGATTGGAAAATATCTGTTCCAATCAGCCAATAGGATGAGAGCTCAATCCTATTGGCTGATTGGAGCAGCCAATACGATGAGAGCTGCTCAAATCCTATTGGCTGATTGGAACGGCCAATAGGATTTTAGCAGCTCTAATCCTATTGGCTGATTGGAACCTTTCAGCCAATAGGAATGCAAGGGACACCATCTTAGATGACTTCACTTGCATTCAAGTTCCAGTTTACGGGGGCGACCATATTGAAGAGGAGTTCTGCACCAGATGTCTTCAGGATGGACCCGCTCTGCGCCGGATGGATGAAGATAGAAGAGGCCGCATGGATGAAGACTTCGCCTGATGGATGAAGATAGAAGAGGCCACCCGGATGAAGACTTCTTGCCGGCTGGATGGATCCTTCAAGCGGAACTTCAAAAACTGTAAGTGGATCATCGGGGGTTAGTGTTAGGTTTATTTAAGGATTTTTTGGGTGGGTTTTATTTTTAGAGTAGGGTCTGGGCAGGTAAAAGAGCTAAATGCCCTTTTAAGGGCAATTCCCATGCAAATGCCCTTTTCAGGGCAATGGGGAGCTTAGGTTTTTCAGATAGGCTTTTTATTTGGGGGGGTTGGGTGGGTAATGGGTTTTACTGTTGGGGGGTGTTTGCATTTTTTTTTTACAGGTAAAAGAGCTGATTTCTTTGGGGCAATGCTTCGCAAAAGGCCCTTTTAAGGGCCATTGGTAGTTTATTGTAGGTTGGGGGGGGTTATTTTGGGGGGGCTTTTTTATTTTGATAGGGCTATTAGATTAGGTGTAATTCATTTTTATTTTTGATACTGTGGTTTGTTTGTTTTTGTAACTTAGAGGTTTTTTTTTTTTAGTAATTTAGTAATTTTTTATAGTAGATTTAAATAATATGAGTAGGGTTAGGGTTTTTTAATATGTAATATAGTTAATTTAATTGCTAGTTTAATGTAATTTTAGTATAATAGTTAGGGTAGGTTAATTAATATTTTAGTATAGTTTATTTTAATTCTAAAGGTAAGTTTTAATTTATTATAAGATAGGGATGTTGTAATTTTAATGTAAAGTTAGCGGGTTGTTAGGTTTAGGGGTAATAGCTTAATTTAGTTTATGGTGATGTGGGGGCTTCTGGTTATGGGGTTAATACGTTTATTTAGGTGGCAATGAGGTCCGGGAGCGGCGGAATAGGGGTTAATAACTTTAGTTAGTGGCGGCAAGGTCGGGGAGCGGAGGAATAGGGGTTAATTCATTTATTTAGTGGCGGCGGGGTCCAGGAGCGGCGGGATAGGGGTTAAACATTTTAGTATAGTGGCGGCGTTTAGGGACAGGATATATATAAAGTTGGGGAAAAGCCGAATAGCAGCGAGATCGATGACTGCTAATTAACAACAGTCCGTACTTGGACCCTTTAATCACTGACTCCAAATACCAGCGGGCGCCCAAAACCAGCGTTAGGAGCCTCTAACGCTGGTTTTGACGGCTACCGCCGAACTCTAAATCTAGGCCTAACTTTGCTGCAACTTCAGGACATGAAGTAGAAAGAACCTCTTGCTGAAGACCCCTGTATGTAGGATTGATTTTTTTTCATTTATAGCAATGTGCCATCTAGCAAGTTGATTATAATCTTGTCACTAAAATAGAACTGCTATAAAAAAGATGATGTTGCTACATTTTTAGTCATAACTTTATTACAAGTTTCAATGGTTAAAGAGCCCTATGTATTACAGGCAGCGGATCTGTTTGCCTGCTGGCTCGTATGCATCATTACACACTCCAATGAGTGTGTAATGCTCACCCCTTTACTCGCACGACCAATCGTGCGAGAGATGGGACTGTCGATCACCAAGCGTGAGCGAGCCTTTGGTGTTTTATAAGTTTGATATTATTAAAGTGAAATATAAAATTACTGTATAAAACATGACCCAATAAATCAATTTTTGAAATGTAAACAAATGTAATATTGTATAATCTGATTATTTAAAAAAGTATTCTGTTCATAGTTCCATAAACATAAAATTTTTAAATATAAAACAATAATATTACCAAAAATAATAACCAATACGTTTATTTTGACAAAAAATAAACAGTGTGTGGAATATTTACATATATTACCAAGAATATGGCAATCATAGCTTTGGTTTCCATTTATACACTTTTGTAGATTGTTTAAGTAACATAGTTTTAAGTAAAGCATGTACAGTGTTAAAATGTGTGCATAATTGTCATAAAAAATACTTATATAGTGAAATTGAAATGTATAAAATAGACCTAATCTGTTTTGTAACAGTAATATCCTAAAGGCTTTTAATGCATTTCAACAATTGAAAGCAATAACATAAAACAAAAAAGATTAAATAATATTCTAGCAGATTCTTAAGTCTGCCTTCGTAAACTTAGAGGCTTTATAACTTTTACAATTTCTTTAAATATTTTTTTCTACTATGTTTATTGTCCTTGTATTATATTTGAAGTTTGCACTATGCTTAAAAGTTTTAGTTTAGAATTCACTGGGCATGATGTGATATCAAAATGACACTAAGGGGCCTATTTATCATGATGTGAGCGGACATGATCTGATATTGCGGAATTAAAATCTCTTTTGGATAGGGGTTTACAAGAAAGAGCAATAACGAAAGCAGAACATCTGTTTATGTGCAATGTGACACCGAGAATTGCAATGAAGATATCAATCCATATATGAAATATATGGATCTGTATATTAGATATATATAGATGATGTTCTGATTCTATGGACAGGTACACAGATTGACTTTGGGAATTTTATGCTATGGCTTAATAACAACAAAGATGGGATGAGGTACACCTCTACAATAAATTCTACACAAATTTCATTTCTGGATTTGGAAATTAGAAAAGAGAATGATGGTACCCTGAATACCAAACTTTACAGAAAAGAAACATCAACTAACAGTCTTCTGAAATGGGAGAGCTTTCACCCAAAAAACAAAAAATGTGCATCCCGTTTGGCCAACATTTGAGAGCCGAAATTGCAGCACAGAATCAGACTTTGAGGCAGAAGCAAGGGAACTACGAAGAAGATTCAAGGAAAGGGGGTACCCAGGCAGATGTCTGAAAAAAACATACCAAAGAGCCAAGTCTCTAGACAGAGCTTCACTTTTGGATAATCCAAATAAGGTGAATGAACAACAAATAAATGAGTCACATTCTATAAGAATTATAGGGACCTGTGATGATAAAAATGTGTGCATCAAAAACATAATCCAAAGACATTGGCATGTAATTCAAGAGGATGAAGACCTGAGAGAGGTAATCTCTGAAAAACCAATGATAACATATAGAAGGTCAAGAAACTTAAAATATATCCTCATGGAGAGTCATTACTCCAAAGAACAACCTAGAACCTGGCTGAGAGAAACGAAAGGCTTCCACAAATGTGGCAGATGTCAAGCCTGTAAAAATATGGCCCCCACTAAAATCTTAATCTTCGTACATCCAAATACAGATAAACAATATAAAATCAAAGATTTTCTGAAATGCAGATCAAAAAGAGTCATCTATATTGCTATGTGCAAATGCCCTAGAATCTATGTGGGTGAAACCTCAAGAGAACTACGTACCAGAGTACTGGAACACATAGGTGACATAAAATGGAACAGAAATGTACCTGTGGCACAACACATGAATAATGTACATCAGGGACACAAATATGAAATTTTCTTTTTTGCAATTGAGCAAATAAAACTAAAAGGGAGACGGGTGACATCACAAGGATGTTACTACAAAAAGAATGCAGAAGGATTCATGAATTACAATCCACTGCACCAAGGGGTTTGAATGAAGCAATATCATACAAATGTTTCCTATAAATACTGCAGACATGAAGAGGCCTGAAAGTGGCTATATCATAGATTTGTTCTCTTCAGGTACACCAGACACACAAGACAGACTCTGGATTTAACTAGAGGAATAAACAGAATATACAGCAATGTTTGTTCAACCTATAATCAGTGGGACTAATGGGTCTAACAGAGTTATTGTATCTTAGATTAAGAATGCAAAATATTCTGCCTATGTGTATATATAAATAATTGTGCGGATGATATATATGAATTGAAATCCATAAGCAGAATTAACTCTTAAACATACAGATTATGTATATTTTCAAATACTGAGTAAGAAGAATATCTCTATTGACCCAAAAATCTAGGCATACCGCTTTGAAATTTGTAAATTTAATCTAATATAATACTTTGCTTTGTTGTGAGCGATAACAACATTCATTCTGGTTCTTGCGTGTTTTGATGTACTTTTGACAGACACTCTGTGGTACATTACGTGTATGTTGTAATTCCCACTCCATTTCTCTCTTTAATATTCCCTGTAGTACAAAATACTTTCCTTTTTGCTTTATGATTATTTACATCAACATTGTCATGTCTGAATATACATGCTGCATATTGAATGAATAGCGCTATTTGACCATGTAAATATCGATCAACATATTGGATTATGCAAAGAACAATCATCTAGTGAATCTATAATATCACCATTATTTGACATAATTACCGCTATTCAGCCACTTAAAACATTTATTTGGCATATACTGAAGGAATAATTCATCCTTACTAATAAGTCTTTGAACAAAAAATCGGAGAGGCCAATACGGTTTTACACTTCCACATACTACCAAGCAAGTAACATAAACGTTACTATGACTACGGATGACAATAAATAGCGCAACCTAACGCTGGGCTGGCCCTATGCCCTGACAAAGTCACATTCATGTGACGGAAACGCGTCGGTGGGTGTGGCCTGGTTTACAGCGTGGTCTGAATACACACACGCTTAGCATTCTTAACAGCGATCCTTGCTAATACCGCTATAGATACTTCAGTGCTGGAACACTTTTGATACAATGTTGGGTCCAAATTAAAGGCTGTTATTTAGTAACTATTCAGGTTAATCTTGCAGCCCAATACCTATATTATTACATTGTTAATACCTTTGTTAAGCACTGTATCTCCTATATATATTAGACACTTAGTTGGTTGTTTAAGCTGTGCACACAAATAGACTTATTTGTGGTACAACCTATTTGTCTTAATTCGGATTATGAATGTTTTGTATGTATGGTGTTGAATTGTTTGAACTTAGGGATATGAGCTAGCAATCGGCTGACTTTGTTCAATCAAAGCAGTACGCAGGCAGGAGGACGCCCTCAAGCACATAGCTTGTCTTACATAGTGTGTGAATACATGTGTTAAGTGTGGGTGACACCCTCTTATACCCTGCTATTAGCCTTATCCTCTCTTTACCCAAGTGACTATACACGCATACTGGGTCCACTAGCCCTCATCTCCATTTTAATTCAAGGTGCTATGTAGTAGAATCTGCTGAATTTTAGAGCTGTGGAAGTGATTATTCCCACCCTCCATTAGCCCACTATAACAACTTTTTTTACATCTGTGATTATCAATAGGTGAATGCTGGCCAACAAGGTTTATCCTAGTAAGAAGTTTGGAGGTGACTATATCCATTTCTCAATACCTATGGCAACATTTCTTCCTTTAGTAACGTTTATTTTGCATATATGTTAATAAAGTGTAATTTTAACCCATTTCTATATTTGATTTACCCATGTATAATTCTACACTTGACTTAAATGTCACAAACCCCCTCTTTCTTCCCTAACCCTACTATTATTGCGGATCATGTCCACTGCACATCGATAAATGCTGACAGCATATGCTCTCTGCATTTATCATTGCACCAGCAGTTCTTGTGAACTGCTGGTGCAATACCGCCCCTGCAGATTTGCGGCCAATTGGTCGATAGCAGGGGGTGTCAATCAACCCTATCGTATTCGATCGGGTTGATTTCCAGTGTCTGTCTGCCGCCTCAAAGCAGGCGGACAGGTTATGGAGCAGCGGTCCATATGGAGGATCTAGGCACTATTAGCTCTCACCATATATATTACTACAGATAATAATATTTCTAATGCAAATAATACATATCTATGTAGTACTCTAATACAGATAAAAATTGTACATCAAAATATTATACACAATCACTTCAATTTCATAGTATACTCACTCAGCTAGCATGTATGCACAAATTACTATGGGGCCAATTTACCAATGTCTGGCGGACATGATATGCTGTAGCGTATCATGTCCGCCAGATATCGCTAAATGCCAACAGCATATGCTGTCAGCATTTAACATTGCACAAGAGTTCTGGTGAACTGCTTGTGCAATGCTGCCCCTGAAGATTCATGGCCAATCGGCCGCTAGCAGGGAGTGTCAATCAACCTGATCATAAAGGATCAGGCGGATTGATGTCCGCAGCTTCAGAGGCAGCAGATGAGTTAAGGAGCAGTGGTCTTAAGACCGCCGCTTCATAACTGCTGTTTCCGGCGAGCCTGAAGGCTCAAGCTGAGACAGGAGCATCAGGGGCAATTCGGCCCTTGATAAATTGGCCCCTATAAATCTTATTTTTTCTACTTTTTAAAAATGCATATTTAGTCGATCATAATGTTAAAATAAAAAAATATAATAATTAAATAATAATAAAATCTAAAATACAAAAATTAAGAAGAATGGTTAACGTGAAAACACTACTTAAAAACAATATCAACACTTGTCTGTTTAAACAGATAAATGCTTGAAAGTCAAGATCATTATGTAGCCCTCTTGGGGATAGACTATCCAATAGAGGGTTCCATTTGGTTTAACATTTGGGTAAGTTTAGTAGTCTTTGCTGGATATTGTTAATAGGAGGTATAGCTTCAACAACCATCATTTTCAAACAATCAGAATTTTTGGTTGTAGAATTTCTTGAAATGATCTGAGACACTATCGGCTAGATTACAAGTTTTGCGGTAAGAGCTGCTCGGTGCTAACTTGCACGTTATTGTCACCGCTCACTTACCTAAAGCCCTGGTATTACAGGTTTTCATAAACCCGGCGTTAACAAGCAAGAAGTGAGCGTAGAGCAAAATTGTGCTCCATACCGCACTCCAATACCAGTGCTGCTTAGGTCAGCGGTGGGCTGGTTTTACGTGCTCGTGCACAGTTTCCCCATGAACAAAAATGGGGAGAGCCAGCTGAAAAAAAGCCTAACACCTGCAATAAAGCAGCGTAAAGCTCAGTAACACAGCCCCATTGATTCCTATGGGGAAAGAAAATGTATATTTACACCTAACACCCTAACATGAACCTCGAGTCTAAACACCCCTAATCTTACACTTATTAACCCCTAATCTGCCACCCCGACACCTACATTATACTTATTAACCCCTAATCTGCCGCTCCGGACATCGCCGCCACTAGAATAAACATATTAACCCCTAAACTGCCGCACTCCCACCTCACAAACACTAGTTAAATATTATTAACCCCTAATGTGACGCCCCTAACATCGCCGCCACCTACCTACATTTATTAACCCCTAATCTGCCGCCCCCAACGTCGCTGCCACTATACTAAATTTATCAACCCCTAAACCTAAGTCTAACCCTAACACCCCCTAACTTAAATATAATTAAAATAAATCTAAATAAAACCTACTATTAATAACTAAATAATTCCTATTTAAAACGAAATACTTACCTATAAAATAAACCCTAAGCTAGCTACAATATAACTAATAGTTACATTGTATCTAGCTTAGGGTTTATATTTATTTTACAGGCAAGTTTGTATTTATTTTAACTAGGTAGAATAGTAACTAAATAGCTATTAACTATTTACTAACTACCTAGTTAAAATAAATACAAATTTACCTGTAAAATAAAACCTAACCCAAGTTACACTAAAACCTAACCTTACACTACAATTAAATCAATTACCTAAATTAAATAGAATTACCTAAATTACAAAAAAAACAAACACTAAATTACACAAAATAAAAAAAGACATTATCAGATATTTAAACTAACTACACCTAATCTAATAGCCCTGTCAGAATAAAAAAAGCCCCCAAAATAAAAAAAAAAACCCTAGCCTAAACTAAACTACCAATAGCCCTTAAAAGGGCCTTTTGTGGGGCATTGCCCCAAAGAAATCAGCTCTTTTACCTGTAAAAAAAATACAAACACCTCCCCAACAGTAAAACCCACCACCCACACAACCAACCCCCCAAATAAAAACCTAACTAAAAAAACCTAAGCTCCCTATTGCCATGAAAAGGGCATTTGGAGGGGCATTGCCCTTTAAAGGGCATTTAGCTCTTTTTCAATTGCCCAAAAGCACTAATATAAAACTAAATCCCTCCCAATAAACCCTTAAAAAAACCTAACACTAACCCCCGAAGATCCACTTACAGTTTTGAAGACCCAACATCCATCCTCAACGAAGCGGCAGAAGTCCTCATCGAAGCCCGCAGAAGTCTTCATCCAAGCGGCCAAAGTCTTCATCCAAGCCCGCAGAAGTCTTCATCCAGACGGCATCTTCTATCTTCATCCATCCGGCGCGGAGGGGCTCCATCTTCAAGACATCCGGCGTGGAGCATCCTCTTCAATCGAAGTCTTCTTGCTGAATGAAGGTTCCTTTAAATTATGTCATCCAAGATGGCATCCCTTTAATTCTGATTGGCTGATAGAATTCTATCAGCCAATCGGAATTAAAGATGAAAAAATCCTATTGGCTGATGCAATCAGCCAATAGGATTGAGCTTCCATCCTATTGGCTGATCCGATCCAATCAGCCAATAGAATGCAAGCTAATTCTAGTGACAGCAATGTTGGGAGCGGCAGATTAGGGGTTAATAATTTTATTTTAGTGTTTGCGATGTGGGAGGGCCTCGGTTTAGGGGTTAAAAGGTAGTTTATGGGTGTTAGTGTACTTTTTAGCACTTTAGTTATTAGTTTTATGTTACGGCGTTGTAACTTAAAACTCATAACTACTGACTTTCAGTTTACGGTATCGATCTTGGCGGTATAGGGTGTACCGCTCACTTTTTGGCCTCCCAGGCAGACTCGTAATTCCGGCGCTGCGGAAGTCCCATTGAAAAAAGACTTTACTCAAATTGCGTAAGTTTATTTGTGTTAAGGCCAAAAAAGTGTGCAGTGCCCCTAAACCTGCAAGACTCATAATACCAGCGGTAGTGAAAAAGCAGCGCTATGAGGCTTAACACTGCTTTTTCACTCATACCGCAAAACTCGTAATCTAGCCATGTGTTTGGTGAATCCTTTATCTATATTATATATATGCTCATACAGTCTTCTTTTTAACTTTATTTTCGTTCTGCCTACATACATTTATTACAAGTACATGTAAGCACATAGACTGCATATGTTGCATTACAGGTGGCTATACTTTTGGTTTTAAATTGTTGAGATTTATCCCAATTATGAACAACGTCGCCTGCTTTGATTCTTTGACACATACAATAGAGTAAACAACCACATTTATGTACACCATTATTCAGACTTAGCCACCGAGACAAGGTCCCAACATTTCTATTTGCAGACTTCTTGGAATTGGCTGATCACAATTTTGAAGGGGCCAAGATGTTTTTTAGGTTTTGATTTCTTCTAAAGACTACATCTTATCTATCACCCAATCCCCCAGAATTGGATCTAATTTTAAAACTTCCCAATGTTTGGAAAGGACTGATTTGATAGTGTTTGCTCCAATGCTGAACGTAGCAATGAATTTGGCATCTTTTTTTTCTTAATTAGATTATTTGGTTTTAATAGATGTTCCCTAGATGAGGAAAAACTTTTATCCCTTGCTTTATTTCACCTAGATTATGAGTATTACGCTAAACAGGGTGCAAAACTAATGCCAAAAAAGTTGCTTTATTTAATCCTCCATAATGCTGCCATTACGAGTAACTGAAAAGCCTCCTTGTGCGTGCGATATGGTGGCGTTAAGCTCCATACCGCACAAAATCCAAGGGCTGCTTGGACGTGCTTGTGCACGCTTTTCTCCATAGACATCAATGGGGAGAGAGTGTTAAAAAAAAAAACCTGAAATGCAGAATGAAAAATCTCCGTAACGCAACCCCATTGATGTCTATGGGGAAAAAAGTTATATTCAAACCTAACACCATAACATAAACCCCAAGTCTAAACACCCCTAATCCGCCGCCCCCGACATTGCCGACACCTGTCAGGGTGCCAGGAATCAGACTGAGATGAGAAGTGCAAAAACAACTTTATAAAACCTTTATTAATAACAAAAAAATAATAAAAAGTCCACAAGTCAAATAACAAGCCAGGAGTCAAAACCAGAGCTGGTAGTCAGACGAGCCGAGTCAGGAGCCAAAGCGAATAGTCAGACAAGCCGGAATCAGGAACAAGGAAAACAGCAGAGTCAATAACAAGCTAGGGATCAGGAACCAGGAAGGACGTCAGACAGCCAGGTAATACACAGGAACTCTCACAAACAGGTCTGAGACAACGCAAAGCCAAATCATACTGAACAGAGGCCCTTTAAATAATAAGTGATGACATCACAATTCTGAGACTGCATCCTGTCTCACACAGATGATGCACACCAGTCTGGCCATAAAAGGAAGCGCAGGAAATGAGCAGCATCCCCCACAATGCACCATAGTTAGCAAGATAGGTGAGTAAAATGGCTGCCAGCAGCACATGGCAAACAAAACAGGGAAAAAACCCTGACACACCTAAATAAAGTTTTTTACTCCTAATCTGCTGCTCCCGACATCACCGACACTATAATAAAGTTATTAACCCTTATTCCGCCACTCCCCGACATCGCCGCCACTATAATAAAGTTATTAACCCCTATTGCGCTGCTCCCCGACATCGCCAACACTATAATAAAACTATTCACCCCTATTCCGTTGCTCCCTGACATCGCTGACACTATAATAAAGTTATAAACCCAATAGGATTCTAAAATCAAAACAGCCAATAGGATGAGAACTACTGAAATCCTATTGGCTGTTCAAATGTAAATGTTTTAAAGTTACAGGTGAAAAGTTCACCTGTAGCTACAACTCTTACCTTAGTGTGCTCTGGAGAGCATAGAGAACACACTGAGGAAAGTATTAACTCCTTAAATAAATAAAGTAAACAAAAAAATACATAAAAATACATAGAGAACACACTGAGGAAAGTATTAACTCCTTAAATAAATAAAGTAAACAAAAAAATACTGACATCAGTATTTTTTAGTTTTCTTAAATTTTTGTTGTGAATTCATTCAGATTTTAGTTTTGTTAAAACTAAATGAAAATCCGATTTTTGTGACGAATCTGCATTCATCTGAAAACAAATCCACATCTCTAATATATATAACACGGAAGTGGACTGCACTCTCAAAACCATACTGGGTACAGATCCTATAACCCTGCAAATCTCCCAGCCCCAAATCTCCCAGCCCTGTGAGCTCACCAGTACTCACAGACATCTGCACAGCTTTCAGGGCAGTTAACCCCAGACAAGCCTGGGTGCAAGGCCCATAGGGAAAACAACTGTTTGTTTTATTGTAAGAAGAAGACATGTTCACTATATATTTTATAGATTTGAAGGAGAAGATCTGTTCATGAACTTTTTTATAGTTTAATTTGGATGCTTTATCTATTTTGATCCATGACATAGGATGAAACAATCTGAACTTTTATATGAATTTTTATAATATGTTTATAGAATTTTATACCCAGGAACAAAATAAACATTTTTTGAAAATCTTGGAACATTTATGTTAAGATTTCAACATACAAAAATATATATTTACGTTGTTTATACTACCTTAATAGGGTTAGAACATCATAGTAACCCCCTAAGAAAAATAACTTACTGGGAATGTGAATTGGGTGGTATATGAAATGGATATTGCACATGAGATATGTTTTAAAGTAGAACCACAGTTTTTATTGTGTTCTATAATTATTAAGAAAATTATATTTAAATTATTAGGTGTTCTATTGTGCTAAAACTGCTTCTATTCTTCTTTTCTTCTGTTTTGTTTATTTTATATTTACATTTTGGTTTTTACTTTGGGGAGACGTACTGTTGGGAATATTAAACTCTTACATAGCTGGTTATAAAAAG
Source organism: Bombina bombina (assembly GCF_027579735.1). NCBI lineage: Eukaryota > Metazoa > Chordata > Amphibia > Anura > Bombinatoridae > Bombina > Bombina bombina. Next base: position 575,459,318 of record NC_069502.1, read on the forward strand.
CTAAGTTTTATTCAAATGTTTAAAAGCAAAGGAAATTATGATTTTAAATTCACTGCACAATCCTCTTAGGCATCACCTATTATATCATGCTAGAGTCAGATAAACTATAGGTGAAAAATGTCTGCAGCTCTGAGGTAGTTTATAAAAACACAACTCTTTTAGAGATTTTTTGTAATATTATAGGTGTTTTTGATGATGTGATATGTGATATTCATAAAAATAATGAGAGCATTGTTGCTAATTATCTCTAGTCATTATCAAGGATATAAAAAAAAAACTTTAAGATGCAATAACTCTTCAATTCATATTCACTTGGGTTTAGTCAATGTTGTAATTAGATTGTTTTTCTAGCTTTAATAAACAATTGTATGTTTTTCTTTTATTTTGAGAACATAGTTTGCAAGCTTGGATTAGCCTACTAGGAGAGCAAGAGATGTCATGTTGGGCCACAGCATCTGGGGCTGGCCAGGTAGAATTTAAGGGAGTAGTGCTGCTGGTGAGGTGATACAGCAGTATCTCCTGTTTCTTCTCCTCTAAACTGTATGTATTATGGTCACAAAGTATTTTGATGTAAATTTTATTTCCTAGATTTTGTACTATTTTAGTAGCCCTCCTTTCAATTATTTCTAGTGTCTAGTCAAGTTACACTGAGATAGAGTGACACACTGATTTGAGTGCCTTCTTCAGATAACACTATAGTTTTCACACTGTGAAAGGAAGTTATGGATACATTAAGCTGTAGATGCTGATATAAAACAGCTTTTTATATTTGAAACTAATATATGTATTGGGGGAAGGAGTATTCCAGTAATATCCTTGAGAAAAATGTGATATGTGCATTCTATGAACTCAATGGAGAATAGAGCTGGACTTGAGATTTTTCAAAGTCTGCTTTTTATTCCCAGACCAGTCCTGATTGTTTGTTGAAGACACAGAATTTTCAGAAGGACAATTAAATTATATGTATCTGCACTGTGTACATCACTTGATACCACATTTATTTTATGTTTTTGTTTTATTGATCTATAAAGTAGCTATGTCTATGTTCTGATCCCATCAGGTTAGGGCCTTTTATTTAAGGTAAGACAAATGTTTAAATTCAGTTTTACCTGTTCTGCATATTGCATTCTACATTTTAGAGATAATTTGGCTGATCATATTTTTTGATCACAAGATTATAAAGTGCAAGTTTTCATTTTTAAATATAATTATATTTATCAGTTTATTTACAGATTTACATACAAATTGATTGAAACCATACTAGCACAGCCTCACAAAATATGGAAAATATTTGTTTTTTATGAGTAAGTATATATTTAAAATTTCTGGAATATCAACATCATTATTATTATTACTAGACTGATTATCATGTATATGTAAAGTTCCACTACATTATGTAGATTCAATAAAACTAAAAATTTAAATTGATGTGATGGTTATAACTGCACATGGTAGCAACATAGTAAAATGCTGTGCATACAACATAAAAACATAAACAAAGCAGAGGAATTAAACACTATAAAAGAAACATACTCAAAAGCAATTTTGAAATTTTGTTTTACTGTATAAGTTCCTCTGTGTTTCTGATTAAAAATTCATCATAACGTTGATCTAAAAATGTGGTCATCTCTGTAAGAGAAAAAGGTAATTTGATGAGGCTCCTATAATCGGATGTCAGCCAATAAAGTGCTCTAGTAAGACTAAACATATCTTTTAGGCCCAAGGGCTTTTGATGGAAGGAATAAATGCATCTTAAGTGAAGAAGAAAGATAATCTTAATAATATTATGGGCTGGAAATCGCTCAGATTTTTTAGAATGACTATAGAGTTTCACATAGTTCTTAAAAGTAGACAGCTTAAATATTTAAATAATGTAAGATCAAATTCACCAAGGTTACTATAAAATATACATTTTCAAGAAGAAATGTGGAACATAATAAAATTCAGGTTTAATAATCTTTGATTTTTTTTTTTTTTAATTCTAAAGTAGTTAAATGTATTAAGCCTAGAAAAATAATGCATTAGAAGAGGGAATATCAAACAGATTGCTTAGTTCAACAGATATCTTTATAAAAGCGCCAAGACAGGTTTATATATTTATGCTATTGGCCACTGTTGTCAGAGCAACAGTTTACACTGTGTTCCTAGATTTATGCCTTCATTTACTGCTTAACCTCCTAATGTCCCTCCATTTAATATTTTTAATCAGATAAAATATGTATTTGGATTGTTTTCCTTTCTCTTTCATAGAATAAAATTACATAAATTCCTATGCTGAGCTACTAAACTTTGGCTGCAAGCCAACCATTATCTAAGCATCTTCTTCTACTTCCATTCAAGTAACATTGTTACTTCAGAAGTGTTCTGTTTATCCTTAGGTAGTCACCTATAGGTACCTTAATTCAGAGGTCCACTGGCCAGGTAGGTTAAGTAACAAAGCTTTACGAACAGCATTCAGTTCATATATCATTTACACCTTTTTTCAACATACATGCATTTAAAATAAATGAATATAAAGATTGGTTTTAATGTGAAAGTGACCGATTGCTGATAGTTTCATAAGCTTTGTGAATGCCATCAGTTAGGCACAAAAACATAGTAACATAGTAGATGAGGTTAAAAAAAGACAGAAGTCCATTGAGTCAACCTATACAAAGCCTAATATAGTTACAAAAAGTTCTAGTTTAACTTAAATTAAAAAAGGTGACCCATTTAACACAAGCAATCATATCCCTGAATTCTCTTTCTAGCCAGAAATGCATCTAAACCATTTTTTTAAATGTATCTAAGGTATTGGCATTTACTACCTCCTCAGGTAATGAGTTCCACATTGTCATTGCTCTTACTATTAAAAACATTTACGTTGCAGGAGATTAAATCTCCTTTCCTCTAGCCTTAAATTGTGACCTCGTCACAAACAATTTTCTTGGAATAAACAGAGCTTCTGCTATCTCTGTATATGAGCCTTGAATAAATTTATATAATATAATCATGTCACCTCTCAAGCACCTTTTTCTACAGAAAACAGACCCAGTTTGGCTAGCTTCTCCTCAAAGCTTAAATTATTCATTACCCTTATTAATTTTGTGGCCCTTCTCTGAACTTTTTCTAAGCCTGCAATGTCTTTTTTTGAGATCGGTCCCCAGAACTGCACTCCATATTCAAGGTGAGGTCTTACCAGGTATTTATATAGTGACAAAATTATGCTTTCCTCCCTAGCATCAACGCCTCTTTTAAAACATGCAAGTATCTTATTAGCCTTAGAAGCCGCTGCCCTGCATTGTGCACCCATCTTTAGCTTGTTATCTATTACTACCCCCAAATCCATTTTGTCATCTGTTTGGCTGAGTCTAGTCCCATTTAAATAATAGATTGCATGCTTAATTTTACTTACTGAATGTAGAACCTTGCATTTTTCAGTATTAAATATAATTTTCCATTTACCTGCCCATTCTTCTAATTTTTGTAGATCCCCTTGTAAAGCAAGTTCATCTTGCCCTAACCTAATAACCTTACACAACTTTGTATTATCTGCAAAAATAGAGATGTTGCTATTTAATCCTTGCTCCAAGTCATTAATACATTTAAAAAAAACAAAAAAAAAACAGAGCCCAGTACTGATCCCTGGGGACTTTCACTAATGATAATATATGTAAAATAATTTATGCATATGAGTGCATTATATGTAAAATAATTTATGCATATGAGTGCATACTACAAAACTGTGACATATAATCTCTCAGCAGCAAACAATTCTTTTAATTTCAATAAAAAATAAAAATGCATAAAAATAACCCTGACAAAAAGGGACCTTCCTCCTCTGCATATATATATTTATGTTTTTACATGTTTAAATACACATATTAACACAAAAATAAAGATGCTCATAATTTTTATTTTACAAAATGAACTGTACATTTTATTTTGGGGGACAGTTGGGATATTTTTTTTTATTAACCAGAGATCTGATCTTTGGTTAATAAATTCGAGAGCAAAGTGCTACCGCAAGCTCGAGGTAGCATTAACCAGCCACTTGTAATGACTGGTTATTTAACATGCGCCCGTAAATGTATTTAAAGACATATAAACACATATAAACACATAAATACATACGGTATGTACATACAATACATGTAGACAAAAATAGAAGTGCTTTGGGGTCCTTTGCAACTAAGTAGGTGAAAACATGTAAAAATATATTTATGCAATATTCATATTTAATAAAGTGTATAACTATGTTTTTACTGTACTATATCACAATCCAATGTTCTTCACATAGGGAAATATGTTCTATGTGTTTTTAAATAGATATTCTTATATACTATATATATATATATATATATATACACTCACGGCCACTTTATTAGACCTTCCTTGCTAGTATTGGGTTGGACCCCCTATTGCTTTCAGAACTGCTTTAATTCTTCATAGCATTAATTCAACAAGGTGTTGGAAACATTCCTCAGAGATTTTGGCCCATATTGACATGATAGCATCACGCAGTTCCTGTTCCACAATATCCCAAAGGTGGCTCTATTGGATTGAGATCTGGTGACTGTGGAGGCCATTGGAGTACAGTGAACTCATTGTCATGTTTAAGAAACCAGTTTGAGATGATTTGAGCTTTGTGACATGGTATATTATCCTGCTGGAAGTAGCCATTAGAAGATGGGTACACTGTAGTCAGGGATGGACAAGGCAGGAGGAATCCATGCTTTCATGTTGTTTACGCCAAATTCTGACCCTACCATCTGAATGTCGCAGCTGAAATTGAGACTCATCAGACCAGGAAACTTTTTTCCAATCTTCTATTGTCCAATTTTGGTGAGCCTGTGCAAATTGTAGCCTCAGTTTCCTGTTCTTAGCTGACAGGAGTGGCACCCGGTGTGGTCTTCTGCTGCTGCAGCCCATCCGCATCAAGGTTCAGTGTGTTGTGCATTCAGAGATGGTTTTCTATATACCTTGGTTGTAACGAGTGGTTATTTGAGTTACTGTTGCCTTTCTATCATCTCGAACCAGTCTGCCCATTCTCCTCTGACCTCTGACATCAACAAGGCATTTTCGTTCACACAACTGTCGCTTACTGGATATTTTCTCTTTCTCAGACCATTCTCTGTAAACCCTAGAGATGGTTGTGCGTGAAAATCCCAGTAGATCAGCAGTTTTTTAAATACTCAGACCAGCCTGTCTGGCACCAACAATCATGCCACGTTCAAAGTCACTTAAATACCCTTTCCATGTGATTGGCTGATTAGCAATTTGTTTTGCCAAGCAATTAATTGAACAGGTGTACCTAATAAAGTGGCCGGTGAGTGTGTATGTACAGTATATATTTATATATATGTATATATATATATATATATATATATATATATATATAGGCATAGATATATATTGTACCAAAATACCATAAGGTATATAGAATAATTTATTTAAGAATAAATAGAACATTTTCTTCTATGTGAAGGACATTGAAATTAGAAATATTCATATTAGTGCAAAAGGGAAAACTCTTTACTTTCAACTTGTAGTACGAGCACAACCTGACGCACGCAAAAAACTTACTTCTAGCTGAGTTCGCGTTCGAGGTGGAGTGTTAATTACTGCTCCACTTGTAATCTGGCCCGAAATTTTTAATACATATAGAGACAGATTACGAGGGTAAGTGCACTCGCGATTTATGGTAGAATGATTACCGCGACTTCAGAGCTCTGGTTAACTGTTTTGCGAAACATAAAAGTTTCACAAAACACATCAAAAATATATTACAAAGTACATTTACACTCATAATAACACCATCTAATAAAAATTATATTAAAAAAATATTGCACACAAAAGTTATAAAGGCTCAAAGATAGAAGATCTCATGTGTTAGAAGAAAAAAAATGCAGGCAAAGGGCTTTAAAATTGAGATACAAACATATACATTTGCAAAGATAGATATGTAGGTATATATATATATATATATATATATATATATATATACACTGTATATGTCTATTTATGTGTACATATGTATTTATTTGTGTATATATGTATTTACAGACATATATACATACAGTATATAGACATATACATAGAATTGCATTTGGAGCCCTTTGTCATTTAAGTGACGGTAAACACTAAGTACTGTGAACAGCATAAATCACATTAAACTACTTATATAAATTGAAAGTTGATTTTTTTATTTGATACTTGCATTTTCTTTTATTTATTGATTTAGATCATCTTCCATTGTGCTCCAAAGCTTCACCCCATTATACTGTACTTGGGTTTCTCTGTGATGTGTGCAGAGGTTACATCTGCTGTACACATCATTCCCTAAGGGTGCTCCTGATAATGAATGCAATCTCCATAATTTCAATCAACCAGCTATTAGTAAAAACAGATTCAATGTTTATGTTGGCTTAGCCAGACAATCGCGATGGTGACATTCACGCATGCGCTAAAAGATTGTGCACGAGCATAGTGTGTGAGTCACTGCATGATCAGGATTCGCTGGTAAAGAGAAATAAATACAATTTTGCACATGGGCATTCAAATCGCAACGGATCCTTGTGTCGCATCATGACAGTGATAAACCAGCCCGGAGGCACGCTTTATAATTGGATGCCATTTATGGAGCTATTTCTTCAATCGAAGGGGGCCGACAGTGGATCGTAATGCACATAATAATAAAGGTTTAAGTTTCTAAAAACATTAAATATACTTTATTTAGAGAAAAAAATGATATGCAACCTAAATGGGCAACAAACTATATATTAATCACATGTAAGATACCGGACTTTACCATTACTTTAAGTAGATGAAAACACGTAAAAGCATATTTATGCAATATTCATAGTTAATAAAGGTTTTTACTGTAAATGTTATACATGTCAATGTTCTGCACATAGCAGAATATGTTCTAAGTATTTGTAAATAGATATTCCTATATATCTGTATATACAGGTATCTATCCTTATATATAATCATTTATATATAGGTATAAATATATATTGTACCAAAATATCATCAGATATATGTAGAAATATTTATTTATGAACACATAGAACATATTCTGTTATGTGCAGAATATTGTAAAGTGAAATATTCATATTTTCATGTTGGGTTAGCACAAATGAGAATATGCAATCGTATTTACGTGAGAATTGTTTTTTATTCCACTTTTTTTCTCCATTGACTTCTATGAAGGAATATGTGAATGTGCACATGATATTCTAACTTCAGGTTACCGCTAAAGCAAAAACAGTTTACTTTCAATGAGCGCAATCCAATGAGCGCATAAAAACGTACTTCTAGTGCAATTAACGCTCAAGCGGAGCGTTAATTTGCGCTCCACTCATAATCTAGCTCATATATGGCAAAATAGATGGCTATCACACTTTGTTTTCTGACTAAACTGTCCTATTATACGCAAGCAGATGGAGAACATTTGTAGTATGATTAGGTGCAGTTCTTTGTGGCCAATTCAAGTGAGCATATTTTTTGAACAACAGTTTAGCATAGTATGTAGAGGCAGTATGTAGAGGCATGACAAATGCCAGCCCATATTGTTTGCTGAAATAATCTATGTCTAGTGAAGTATGACATGTGACAACATACACCTACATTTTGTACTGCTTTGTGTGATTCTGAATAGTAGGTGCACTAAGAATATATTTTATGCAGATTTTATGCAGATTTTATGCAGATTTCAAACTGATTTATGAATATACTTTTATATAAGGTTGACGGTGTTTTAACAACTTCAATTGATGGTTTTGGTTTAAAAACCTTGGCTTATTTTCCAAGAAATTGCGGATTACAGAAACAGCATAAAATGAAAATAAAACAACAGAAAATCCTTTCTCCACTAAATACTAAACCAACAACAAACACTAATATTTCAGAACCTCTCTGAAAAGCCACAATCAGCACGGAGTTCCTTTTCTCAGAAGAACCTGATTAGTCTTCTTAGTATTTAATTGTCTTTCCTTCATCAGCTGCAGGTGAGTTGAATGCGGAGACTGGAGGAAGTCCCAGAGAAGATTCCTCGCCTGTAACTTTCTGCCATTGTGAAGTGGAGCATTTGCCAACCTTCTTTTCTAAATGCAGGGAACAAAGTACACAAATGTGATGTTCTTTATATATTATCCATGCAATACATTTCTCTGGGGCTTATATTTCATTAATACAGCCAACAAGTGCATTTCAAAATTCTTGGGACACAAATATCTTACCTACATTATTCCTTGTGCTTTGTTACAGGTGTTTTACTAACAGCTATATTTTCTTCATTGTTACTTTGGGATTTCGTTGGACACTCCTGGGTTATGACTGTGCTATGTGTTGAGTGAGATCTAAAGGAAGATAATATTCTAATTTGGATGAGAGAGAGTCATACTAGATTGTAAGTTAAATTTTTATGAAAAAGTTAGTTACTTGTTTTAATACAGTACATTGTGTCACTGCATGTTTATGAAAATGGTAATGATATTGAGGCTCAATGTATCAAGTTGTGATTCATCTCTAGGACTTCAGAGTCTAGGACTCATCTCTAGGACTCAGCCTGCATCTCTAGGACTTCAGAGCCTAGGACTCATCTCTAGGACTCAGCCTGCATCTCTAGGACTTCAGAGTCTAGGACTCATCTCTAGGACTCAGCCTGCATCTCTAGGACTTCAGAGTCTAGGACTCATCTCTAGGACTCAGCCTGCATCTCTAGGACTTCAGAGTCTAGGACTCATCTCTAGGACTCAGCCTGCATCTCTAGCACTTCAGAGTCCTAGAGATGCAGGCTCAATTAATTGCACTTTGTAGGGGCAGAAGTATTAGGGTTAATAACTGCCATAAAGGAATTCATTTTATTATCCACTTGGATATAAAATGAGACAATTTGTCATTCAATGAATTGACAGAAATTTCCATATTGTCTGACTGAGACATTTCAATAGCAGGGAGACAATAAAACACAAGGGTTAATTAAAATATTTGATAAAAAATAATTATGTGAATTTCTTTGTTTATGAGAAAAGAACGTTGCAGAATAAATAACAACCTGCAAAATAAAATAAACAAAAAAGGGGAACACTTAGTGGAGAAACAAATAATTACAATATGGAGTTGAAATTAAATTGAAACTTTTTCCTTACATTGTAGTGTAAGAGACCGGCTACGGAGGAACAGCTGAGGAGGCTGAAAATGCTGACAGAACTAAACGTCAGCTCTGAGGTAAATTAGAGAGTGGGAAAAGGGGGCAGGAAGGAAGGGGCATATTGGAAGACACTAAAATGACAGAGGGAACTGTAGTGAATGACAAATGAAGACGGCTGAAAACGAAAACGGCCAGGAAAGAAAATAAAAGAGACTTCTGTAAAAGAAAAAAACAAGCGGTAACGACCACAGGAGATAAACTTAATAAGGGAACAGAAAAACAAATAAATAATTACTAATTAATAAAACTGATATAGGGATAAAACATATACACAATCTACTAATACGAATAAAAAAATGTTTATTATAAGATAACAATCCAAAAGTATTTATCTGCACAAGCAGCAAAAAGAAAGAGGAGGAATTGGGACTATGTGGACAGTTTATGGGCACTACAATAATGCTCATTGGCTTATTTCATCTGCTCATTTGCATGTTTCTTTTTCATTGGTTGTTCTTGTTTTCACTGTAATGTTCAACTTGTTTTTGTTTTATTGATATGTGGTTTCTGTGAAAAGCTGCATAACTAGTAAAAAGAAAGTTAAGCAAAAAAGGAGTCTCTGTGCTTGTAATAAAATTCTGATTTGTCTGATGTCTTTTGACTGTTCCTGGAATACCAGACTACATCCTCGGTACATACAGAAGGTCTAGGCCACTGGAATTGGCTGCTCCTATGTAACTTGCAGAAGATGGCTTAGAAAAGACATTTTGTAATTTGCACAGAAAAGACTGTTGGTAGAGTAGCCGCCGCTGGGCTAGATTGCAAGTGGCGTTCAAATGTTTGTGCACGCACGATATTGAAATGTCATGCCTGCGTTAACTTGCGCATATTACAAGTTGTAAACATGATAAGGAAGCATGTATGTGTACACAAAGTAATAAAATAATGAGATATTATTTTACCTGCACGCTCAACCAATTTTGTGGTTTAAATGCACAAAACTAGCTATTTCATATACACAAATAAACATGAAAATGCAATTTCTCATATATTTTATACTCTACAGCTGGTATAAGTCATTAGAAATACATTAAAGGGACATTGAACCCAAAAAAAAATTCTTTCGTGATTCAGATAGAGCATGCAATTTTAAGCAACTTTCTAATTTACTCTTATTTATCAAATATTATTCATTCTCTTGATATCTTTATTTGAAATGTAAGAATTTAAGTTTAGATGCCGGCCCATTTTTGGTGAACAACCTGGGTTGTTCTTGCTGATTGGTGGATAAATTCACCCACCAATAAACAAGTGCTTTCCATGGCTCTGAACCAAAAAAATAGCTTAGATGCCTTCTTTTTCAAATAAAGAAAGCAAGAGAACGAAGAAAATTTGATAATAGGTGTAAATAAGAAAGTTGCTTAAAATTGCATGCTCTGTTTGAATCACAAAAGAAAAAAATTGGGTTCAGTGTCCCTTTAAGGAAAAAAACCAGTCCCTATGTTTATGTCTATTACATGTATCTTATAGAATATATTTTTTCCTTGCTTATTGACCATCCATAGTTTAAAACATATCAATATCAATAAATGTTACAAAGAACACACATAATACTGGATTGCTCAGACCTATCTTGCCTAAAATCATTTCACAGAGCAAAACAACATATCCGGTTTTTATTCTACTGGTATAATTTATATGGCAATTATCCCATAGATTTATCTGTGTTTCTTTAAATAATACATAAAAAAAAACAAAAAAAACTCATCTTTTCTATCCATGCTGATGAAAGAGCTGTAACAATAGCATCACTTTATAGTATTAAGGGATTAAATGCTTACCGGATCCTTCTTCACAGAGGAGAGGATTTAACATAACTTAATTAAATAACTATGTACATGAGAATGTAGTGCGAAATAACGACAGACAAACTTTTTATGGGAAAATTTTGTGACCGTCACAGGCCATAAAATTTTATTAACCTAACAAACTAGATAGAACTGATAGAACTGAAAATATATGGCGGCATAGAGATCAGCTAACCCAGAACAGCAAGGAGATCACCGGCCCAACGGGAACAGCAGCAGAGGGGTCTCTGCCCTAAGGAGATGACGCTGAGGGGTTGCAGAGATCACGTGACCATCCCTCAAAAGGGAGGAAGGAGGGTTACCGTCACGTGCACGTGAGGGCCTACCCTCCTCCCCAGAAGTCTGGTCATCACTCACCCCTAGCGACCTTCTCCTGCGCAACCGGACCGAGGATCTCCCGCCGCCAGGGTGAAAGAAGATCTTCCACCTAAGATAAGGATTCCCTGTTACCAAGCCGTGTAAACCGCATAACAGGGAGAGGAGATCCATATCCTACAGTAATGGCTTATTGGGCCTAGGGTGAGTAGCCATAGCCCTGCCATTAAGGTGCCGTCAAAATACAACATCATTAACTCATTACAAAAGGGGAAGGGAGGGAGGGGAAAAACTGCTTCAGCCAGGATCCGGAGAAGAAGAGGAAGTTGAAAGGGGGGAACTCGGCTTATCTACTTGTAAGGAGGGGCCTACCCTAAATTGCAACAATGTTGCACCCAGCACCTTCCCTCTCTCTTCTAACCCACTCTCCTACAGCCTTAACCCTTAGACTGCTCCAGGCTTATACTAAGCCCTACACTGCATTAAGGGATTAAATGCTTACCGGATCCTTCTTCACAGAGGAGAGGATTTAACATAACTTAATTAAATAACTATGTACATGAGAATGTAGTGCGAAATAACGACAGACAAACTTTTTATGGGAAAATTTTGTGACCGTCACAGGCCATAAAATTTTATTAACCTAACAAACTAGATAGAACTGATAGAACTGAAAATATATGGCGGCATAGAGATCAGCTAACCCAGAACAGCAAGGAGATCACCGGCCCAACGGGAACAGCAGCAGAGGGGTCTCTGCCCTAAGGAGATGACGCTGAGGGGTTGCAGAGATCACGTGACCATCCCTCAAAAGGGAGGAAGGAGGGTTACCGTCACGTGCACGTGAGGGCCTACCCTCCTCCCCGGAAGTCTGGTCATCACTCACCCCTAGCGACCTTCTCCTGCGCAACCGGACCGAGGATCTCCCGCCGCCAGGGTGAAAGAAGATCTTCCACCTAAGATAAGGATTCCCTGTTACCAAGCCGTGTAAACCGCATAACAGGGAGAGGAGATCCATATCCTACAGTAATGGCTTATTGGGCCTAGGGTGAGTAGCCATAGCCCTGCCATTAAGGTGCCGTCAAAATACAACATCATTAACTCATTACAAAAGGGGAAGGGAGGGAGGGGAAAAACTGCTTCAGCCAGGATCCGGAGAAGAAGAGGAAGTTGCAAGGGGGGAACTCGGCTTATCTACTGGTAAGGAGGGGCCTACCCTAAATTGCAACAATGTTGCACCCAGCACCTTCCCTCTCTCTTCTAACCCACTCTCCTACAGCCTTAACCCTTAGACTGCTCCAGGCTTATACTAAGCCCTACACTGCATTAAGGGATTAAATGCTTACCGGATCCTTCTTCACAGAGGAGAGGATTTAACATAACTTAATTAAATAACTATGTACATGATAATGTAGTGCGAAATAACGACAGACAAACTTTTTATGGGAAAATTTTATGACCGTCACAGGCCATAAAATTTTATTAACCTAACAAACTAGATAGAACTGATAGAACTGAAAATATATGGCGGCATAGAGATCAGCTAACCCAGAACAGCAAGGAGATCACCGGCCCAACGGGAACAGCAGCAGAGGGGTCTCTGCCCTAAGGAGATGACGCTGAGGGGTTGCAGAGATCACGTGACCATCTCTCAAAAGGGAGGAAGGAGGGTTACCGTCACGTGCACGTGAGGGCCTACCCTCCTCCCCGGAAGTCTGGTCATCACTCACCCCTAGCGACCTTCTCCTGCGCAACCGGACCGAGGATCTCCCGCCACAAGGAAGCATTTTAATGGTACCCTTGCCGCCAACCCACAACCCGATTTACAGGAGGGGTAACAGAGCTCTCTGAATGTCCCCTATAAATAAATCCAGCCCCACATCTGAAAGGTGAACTTTATCCCTTCTATACAGCTCGGTTCTATCAGCCGAAATGGCTTCGTGCCGTACCACGAAGCCACCTGACCCAGTGACGGTTTTCGCTAAAGACGCATTGATCTTCTTCCTAACCCGGTATGCCACCGTATGGGCCGACATATGCCTCCAGTGGAGACGGGGTATTATATGGGACCACCCTATCATGACCCCCGGGATGTGTACTCTTAGCCACCCAATGTCTGCCTGCATAACCTTGATCAACTGTAAAACTGGTATGGCCCCCACATCGTTACCCCCTAGGTGAAGAATAAGAATGTGAGGCTTCCCCCAGCGTACCAGGGCCTCAGATATGGTTCCTGCTAATTGGGGCCAGCACATCCCCCTATCACCCAACCACCTAACGGATGCCTTGTTGGGAGGGAAGCCTAGGGATTGGCCAATTGGGAGGGACGCACAGCGTAGGGAGGCCCAGTGGACAAAGGAGTGGCCCACAATCCAGATTCGCTTCACTCCGGGGGTAGTGCCTGTGGAGACAAACATTTTAGTATCCTGAATTAACATCTAAACATTAAACAATTGGACGGACATAGGTTCTGAAACAATTGGACCGCCAACGCCCAATACGTTTTATGTCCTCGCTCGAGGAGCCTGCTTGCGCTGCGTTAGTCGCGGCCCCTATGCAAAAAGAGTGCGGGGCCAGTCTGCTAGCGTCCAGCCCCGCCTGGACTGCCGCCAATTTTAGGACCCTACCGAACTGAAATTTGGAAAGGGATCTGCCGTCCGCGTGGACCAGAAATTGTCCCGGGCCAGGCGGCCTTTGAGCCAGGTAAAGGTTAACGCAGTTAACCGGGCAGCATGCGCTGTTCACCTGAGGGTGAACGGGGATCCAGGTTCCCTTTCCCTCCTGATCTGTCTTTGATCGCGGAAGGAAAAGAAGTAAGGAATCAGGGGCAGCTCTAATATGCTGCAGTTGTATACCTGCCCCTGACGCCTGCTTGGAGGGTGCTACTACCTCACTAACTCTAAGAGCGGCGGCAAAGGCCAGATTAAACGCAGTTTTGAAGAGTAGAGCTTCAAAATCTGATCTACAGACCACGTCGAGCGCCAAGAGCAATCGCTCCAGGCGCTCGCGGGTGATGGGTTCGCGCGTGTCTATTTTTCGCTGCTGCGATCTGCCCCAACCCTTGATCACCTGTCTAATAAAAAAGGAATTGGTTGGGTCAGGAATGGCTAATGCCCTATAGAAAAATGAGAGGGCGGCCAATTTGGATTGTATTGCCCCCTGACGGACCCCAGAGGCATGCAAACGCACCAGCCAATCATGTAAGGTGTCCCTAGACCTCTGAGCAGCATCGGCTCCCCTGGACGCACAGAAATTGTCCCATTCAGACCACATGCGGGCATAGGCGTGCCAAGTGGATGGTGCTAAGGAGGAGCGGACCAACGGAAGCAAGGCTATCCAGGAAGGACGAGCTGCCAAAGGAAATCAGGACAGCGTAAACCCACGGCTGCAGCTTTGGGGGCTAACTGGCAAAATGTCACCCATCAGCTACAACATTGTTAACGCCCGGGACATGACGGGCCTGGAACTGGATGTTAAGGTCCAGACAGCGCAACACCAGGTGGCGCAGCAAGGTAATGACCTTAGCTGAGGTGGCTGACAAGTTATTGATCGCAAAAACCACACTGATGTTGTCTGTCCAGAACACAACAGTCCCATTCGCCAACTTCTCACCCCACAGCTCGACCGCCAAGACCACGGGGAATAGCTCCAGGAGAATTAGGTTGCGAGTAAGGCCCGCTGGGGCCCAGGACTCCGGCCAGGGCTCCGCGCTACACTCTCCCTGGAAATAGGCCCCGTAACCGTGCGATCCAGCTGCGTCAGTGAAAAGGTGCAGTAACTGGCTAGACATGGGAGGGGTACGCCAGACCCGAATCCCGTTAAATCGCGTGAGAAATTGTTCCCAGACTACTAGGTCAGCTAGCAATTCACTCCCTAGGGTTATCTTTGACTTCGGGTTCGACCTACCACTAAGCTGTCTTTCCAGTCTACGGTTAAAAACCCGACCCATGGGGATAACTCTGCATGCGAAATTAAGCAAACCTAACAGAGATTGTAACTGTTTCAGGGAAATAACTGCATTAGAGACTGCCGCTCTGACCGCCTCAAGCATGCTCTGAACTTTATCAGGTGGCAACCTACAGAGCCTAGCCTGGGTATCGATTTCGATTCCCAGGAAAACTAAACAGGACGCGGGGCCTTGCGTTTTGTCCTCTGCCAAGGGCACCCCAAAATGCCTCATGACGCTGCGCATGATGTTCATTGTGGATAAACAATCATCGGAGCCTGCTCTCCCCACAATGAGAAAATCGTCCAGGTAGTGTGCTATGGGATCGCTGCCCACTTCTGAAGCTACGACCCAATGAAGGAAACTGCTGAACGCTTCAAACAAAGCGCATGACAAAGAGCAGCCCATGGGCAGGCAGCGATCCACGTAGTACACACCTGCAAACTTACAACCCATTAGATGGAAAACTGAAGGGTGGAGTGGAAGAAGCCTAAATGCCGACTCAATGTCTAGTTTCGCCAATAGAGCACCATGACCCGCCCTCCTGACCAGGTCTAGTGCGCTATCAAAGGATTGATAGCGCACTGAGCTGAGTTGGGGGTCAATGGCATCATTGACTGAGCTACCTTTTGGGTACGACAGGTGCTGAATGAGGCGAAACTTCCCCGGATCTTTCTTGGGAACCACCCCCAACGGGGAAATGACCAAATCAGGTAAAGGTGGGGCAGCAAAGGGGCCAGCCATTCGCCCTAAAGCCACTTCTTTATTAATTTTATCCCTCACTGCTTCGGGGTGTTGGTATGCTGAAATAAGGTTCCTATTAAATTTCTTACCCCTGATTTGCCTAACTGTGGGGATATGAAAACCAAATGAAAAACCCTCCCATAACATACGTGCCGCAGCCTGGTCTGGGTAAGCCCACAACCAGGGTGCCATCACATTTACCTTAACTGGCGTTTCCGCCTTTCTGGCCCAAGCTTGCTGAAGGGGGCTTATTGGTATGGTCCCTACGTTTGATGCAGTCACTGCCAGGGTGTGGACCAGAGCAGTACCTGCAGACGTGTCTGAAGGTGCAGGCGCTACCCTTGTCACATTTTTTATCCTGGAAGGGCCAGCAAGTTCCCCCCCGTTTCCTGCTTCTAGTGTTGCGAAAGGACTGCTGCGCTGATTGCTGAGTTGAAGTTACAGCAGCAGGTGCGCCCCCTTTTGGGTCCATCCGCTGCCACAACTGGTTGTCAGTAGAGTCAAAAGTCAGGGAAGGATTTCCTGCCATTTTCCTCCTGAACTCAGCATCATATTCCCTCCACACACCTTCACTGTGATTACGCTGAATCCAGTGAATAGTGTCCGTGTATTTTAGGATAGGCAAACTCTGGGAGGGGTACTTTTCGATATAACAGGAGGAAAAAACTCTGAAGCACTGGAGCCACTCATCAAAAGTGTCTGGGCGTTTAAATTTTTTAGGCCCTGTTCCCTCAGCGCTCCTCTCTCTCTGCCTATACTCCTCCACCGAAAGGTCAAATATATTAACATATTTTCCACGGTGAATCCTACTGACCACCTTTTTGCGCAGGTGTCTATGCAATGAGTATATTTTTCCTGGGCTTGCGTCCCCATAAAGGGCTGCTCGCCTTTCAGAGATGGCCCTGGTAGGGAGAGGTTCAGCTGGCACCTCTGTAGAGGTAGATGGGTTTTGCGGGGCGGTGTTACTAGCGCTGTCCTGCTTATTATCTGGCGCGACCCCCCTCTTTAAAATTTTCTTAATCATTCTAAACATTTTCTTCTGACCTGACCCCTGTAAACCCAAGGAAGAGTCAGACTCAGACCCTGAGTCAGAGGAGGATGAGTCAGAGGAAGAATGGTCATTGTGTGTAAATAAAGCATTCTCACCGTGACTAATGGAAGGAGGTCCCTGACCCATGCTGGTAACGGGCTGGCCTGCTTGCTGGTTTTGGAGGGCGACTCCTGAAAACCCTTGCTGTGCAGTGGAAGTGGTGGCTGCTGCTCCTGCTGTAATGCTGCCTGCTACTCCTGCATCTGCCCCACTCATGACTGTGGCAGTGGTGGTCCGAGTTTTTGCTGCACTTTGTGATCCAATTGCTCCCTGCAAAAGAGATAGAATTTTGCGAGCACTTTGCCCAATGGATGTGTCTGGATTATCAGTAGCAAGGGGTGGATGAGCTATATGAAGCGTGTTTGCAACCTGAGTATTATTTGCAGACATCACCATAGGTGTATGAAATCCCTGACTCGCTGACTGTCCATTCGCAGATGTCTGTGCATTCACACCCTGCTGGTCTACAATAGGGTTATGGCTAGCCTGGCTTATTGATTGTGCATGGCTTAATGAGTGTGCATGAGCGCCCTGCGTGGCTGCAATGGGGGAGTGGAGACCCTGAGCAAGGGCTTGTACTCCATGTATGCCTGTCATAATGGGATGTTGTACCTGGCCTAAAGATTGCACACTTGCATTATGCATGCCAACCAGGGGTGTATTATGTCCCTGAGTTGCTGCTTGTACATTCACACCATGCAAAACCGCATTCACACCAATGGGGGATGGTAAATGATGAGACGGTAAATGATACTCAATGCTCTGATTCACATGCATACTGCGATCATTGCCTTGAGTCACATGCAGACTATTATCAGACATTTGTGTATTAATGACAATATCCTGTGGCTGAGCGGCCGCTTGAACTAAACCACTATCAGCCCTGTGTGGGTTAACAATATCGGGAGCGGCCTGCTGAACGGCATTTGCGTTATCTCCCATTTGTAAAAACTGTAATGGCCTCATTGCCCTGGAAGGGTTAACACTGCGTGCCCCCCTACCCCTATTACTGGCTATCTGCCTGGTACTACCTCTTATGATGGAGCGACCCCTTTGATGCCCCTGAGGATTAACGTTCAAATGTGCTGGTCGCTTGCACTGTTTGCTTGCGCTGCTAAGGCCCCTCCGACCCCACACTGATAACCCGCCAACGGCCAAGGACGGCTCTCGGTGCTCACCTGCAAGTGGCGTTGCCCCGGGAGCCGATGTCCTTGCGACCGCGCGGGAGTCTGCCAAGCCGGAAGTGCCGATGGCCGCTTCCGGTGACGTCACTAACATGGCGTTGACACCGGAAGTCGGCCCCAGACCACGCGGCTGGCGAAGGAGATCACTAGGCCCTGGGGAGTCCAGCATAGGCCCTGGGGTAGCATGGGCCTTGGGTATGGTGCGCCTGTGGGCAAGTGGACCGGGTGTTGCGGGTTGAGGGGCAGTTACAGAGGCCATGTCCCGGCCGGGCTGGGGACCGCGTGTTGCCACGTGTGGTGCCTCAATGAGAGGTGTGAAAGGGCGATGCCTGCTGGGGGTAGATAAAGCAGGATCCTGATCCTGACTAGAAGGATCAGGAGGGAGAACAACTGGCGTCACGCTGGGCCCTGGGGAGGCTGCAGCCATTGCGGATATTATGTTTTTTAACAGGTCAGAAACTGCTGACATAGCAGCAGGGGGTACTGCACTAAGAAATGAGGCCTGTACACTATCAAGGGGTAAATTAACCTGCTGGGTCTGCAATGCTTGCGGTCTGGGGGATTCCTGAGCTAACTCAATATCAATAGGTCCCTGCTCTTCCACATTATGAACCTGGGCTGACACAACAGTAGTATATTGAGTTGGGGGAATGATATCTAAATCATCCTCAGTAACAGATGGAACACTTATCTTTATTTTTTCTTTTGCAGGTCCAGGAGGTTCCTGCTCCGACTGGTAACGTCTAGGAGGCAGAGTAGAATGCCTGGAACGATGCATAGCTGCACTGGTGATGACAGAACTGCTAAGAAAAACTGCTTCAGCCAGGATCCGGAGAAGAAGAGGAAGTTGCAAGGGGGGAACTCGGCTTATCTACTGGTAAGGAGGGGCCTACCCTAAATTGCAACAATGTTGCACCCAGCACCTTCCCTCTTTCTTCTAACCCACTCTCCTACAGCCTTAACCCTTAGACTGCTCCAGGCTTATACTAAGCCCTACACTGCATATTCACAATGTAGCATCCTATTTAATTTATCCTTTTTTTGAAAACTGTTTCATTTCAGTCTTCTTAAAGTCATCTGCTTAAATTATTACTGGTAGCCTTGGATTTAGATATCCTTTATCTAGTGTATGCTAATAAATAATGTGAATCCAGATATCATCTTTTTTAACACATTATTTTGTTTATGTTTTCTAGACAATTTATACAAATTTTTTTAAATGATTAATATTATTATGGCTCCATGTTGGGTATTATTTATCATAAAGCTTGGGAAAGTTGCAGATTTGAATGTTGAATTGTATAACTTTAGTACTGTACATTTTACATCTAAAAGACTATATAGTGATAGCATTAGTGATCTCATGAAAAAAAGGTTAAGTGCTTGTCACTTCAAACATAAAAATCCCAATTTAAACATCATAATGTCACAAATTGTTACTTCTAACTAGATCTATTATTATTATTATTTATTTATTTATTTTTATTTATTCTAAATATTTTCAAATCTCTATTCAAAATATAAATCTCTAAATTCTCTATGTAACATCAAATATCAAAACTCATTTCAATATTGAATCTACATTTTCATGTCCAATATAAAAGAAAGAATATTCTGTATATAAACGGCAATGTTCTATAAAGTAATTTTAAGTTTGGTAACCATTTTTATGTAATTCTGATTTTTAGTTCCATGTTTGTTTGTTGTTATTTTATGATTTTTGCCATCTTAGCTTCATAACCAATAATGTATTATTGAATAAGTTGGAACATGGTTTTCTAACTTCTGTTTCTCTCTACAGTAACCTAAAGTTCTATCGTGCAAAAAAATACAGTTTTGAAAATTTGTGAGATTTCAGCTGACACGTAGGACTAGATTACAAGTGCTGCGCTAATGTTAGTGTGTGTGCAATAGTAAAATATTGCGCCCACGTAGCTTGCGTACCTATTACAAGTTCAAGTAAATGCGAAAGGAAAGGGCTAAAAGTAAAGTTGCTTTGAACACAACATGGAGGTATGTTCAATGACTTCACAGTACAGTTTCAGAATGGTGGATTTGTACCTCCTACGATGGGATATATGATATAAAAACTTGACCACTTTATAACAGGAATTATACACTTTTGGAGACAATTGACTGAGAATTATACACTGAGGGATTTCCCATTATCACATTTTCCTTGTTAATCAATACATTTTTCTTGCTAACAGCATTATTTTTTTAATGAAGGTAGGTAACTACGTATTTCAAAGAACATGGCATAGAATCAAGATGAATCGAAGATGACTTGAAGATGCTTGAAGGAACTCTTCAACTGGTCATTAAATTAAGTGGAGTTTGGATTTTAAAATTGAGCTTGTTTTTTTTAATTTAGTTTTTTTTTTACTTAATATAGAAGAAAAGGTTTAATTGTAGGGGTAAAACTAAATGGTCATTATAGTTGAAAAATGACATACTTTATTTTTTTAGCGCATGTAATTTTAAGTCTAGTGACCCTGCACCTCTATGTGGATAACCCCCCACAATTAAACTATGGCTCAGAACCAGCAGTATTGAATGGACACGTAATGTGGGTCTAGCACTGCTAACTGGCTCAGTGGCAGTTTCTTTTTGGCAGGAACAGTTCTCTGAGGGTTTTAACCCCTTAACGACACGCGTCGTACAGGGTACGTCTTGCACAAACTGGTCTTTAAAGACCAGCGACGTACCCTGTACGACGTTGGGGTTGAAAGCGGCTGGAAGCGATCCTGATCGCTTCCAGCCGCTTTCCGGTTATTGTAGTGATGCCTCGATATCGAGGCATCACTGCAATAACATTTTTCCCCATCCGATGCAGAGAGAGCCACTCTGTGGCCCTCTCTGCACCGGACATCGATGCCGCGATCGTTGGTGGGTGGGAGCAGACGTGGGAGGCGGGTGGGCGGCGATCGATGATGACCGGTGGGCGGGATCGTGGGCGGGATCGTGGGCGGGATTGCTGGGGGGGCGCGCACGGACGCGCGCGCGTGCACAGGGGAGGCGGGCGGGCGCGTGCACGGGGAGGGAGCGGGTGGGAACCGTTACACTATGGAACAGTGGTTTATATTTAGAGGGAGAGAGGGGGGATAAATATGTTAATCGAAGGGATCTGGGAGGGGGTGGGGGTTTAGTCTTGGGGGGGGGGGGGAAGCTACACTACAGAAAAGTGGGGAAAAAATTAAAAAATATACTTTAAAAAAAAATATATTTTTTTTGTAAACTGGGTACTGGCAGACAGCTGCCAGTACCCAAGATGGCTCCCAATAATGTAGAGGGGGAGGGTTAGAGAGCTGTTTGGGGGGGGATCAGGGAGGTTTGGGGCTAAGAGGGATCCTACACAGCAGCATATGTAAATATGCTCCCAAAAAAAAAAAGAAAAAAAAAAAAGATACCTTTTATTTTAGTACTGGCAGACTTTCTGCCAGTACTTAAGATGGCGGGGACAATTGTGGGGTGGGGGAGGGAAGAGAGCTGTTTGGGAGGGATCAGTGGGTCTGATGTGTCAGGTGGGAGGCTGATCTCTACACTAAAGCTAAAATTAACCCTGCAAGCTCCCTACAAGATCCCTAATTAACCCCTTCACTGCTAGCCATAATACACGTGTGATGTGCAGCGGCATTTAGCAGCCTTCTAATTACCAAAAAGCATTGCCAAAGCCATATATGTCTGCTATTTCTGAACAAAGGGGATACCAGAGAAGCATTTACAACCATTTGTGCTATAATTGCACAAGCTGTTTGTAAATAATTTCAGTGAGAAACCTAAAATTGCGAAAAAAATTACGTTTTTTTTTAATTTGATCGCATTTGGCGGTGAAATGGTGGCATTAAATTTACCAAAATGGGCCTAGATCAATACTTTGGGTTGTCTACTACACTACACTAAAGCTAAAATTAACTCTACAAGCTCCCTACATGCTCCCTAATTAACCCCTTCACTGCTGGGCATAAAACACGTGTGGCGCGCAGTGGCATTTAGCAGCCTTCTAATTACCAAAAAGCAACGCCAAAGCCATATAAGTCTGCTATTTCTGAACAAAGGGGATCCCAGAGAAGCACTTACAACCATTTATGCCATAATTGCACAAGTTGTTTGTAAATAATTTCTGTGAGAAACCTAAAGTTTGTGAAAAAGTGAACATTTTTTTTTATTTGATCGCATTTGGCGGTGAAATGGTGGCATGAAATATACCAAAATGGGCCTAGATCAATACTTTGGGATGTCTTCTAAAAAAAAATATATACATGTCAAGGGATATTTAGGTATTCCTGACAGATATCAGGGTTCCAATGTAACTAGCGCTCATTTTGAAAAAAAGTGGTTTTGAAATAGCAAAGTGCTACTTGTATTTATGGCCCTATAACTTGCAAAAAAAGCAAAGAATATGTAAACATTGGGTATTTCTAAACTCAGGACAAATTTTAGAAACTATTTAGCATGGTTGTTTTTTGGTGGTTGTAGATGTGTAACAGATTTTGGGGGTCAAAGTTAGAAAAAGTGTGTTTTTTTCCATTTTTTCCTCATATTTTATAATATTTTTAATAGTAAATTATAAGATATGATGAAAATAATGGTATCTTTAGAAAGTCCATTTAGTGGCGAGAAAAACGGTATATAATATGTGTGGGTACAGTAAACGAGTAAGAGGAAAATTACAGCTAAACACAAACACCGCAGAAATGTAAAAATAGCCCTGGTCCTTAAGGGAAAGAAATTTAAAAATGGCCGTGTCCTTAAGGGGTTAAACGTTGCTTTAAAGCAAGGTTCTTCAAACTTTTTTTCCCCCAAGATCTAGTTTAATGATACCACATACCTTTGTGACCCAATTTATGTTCTTGTTCTGAAATTTGATAAAGTAATTTGCAAGATACCAGCAACTTTTGGCAAAGTGACTAAAATGTCTGCATACTTTAATACTGATTGTAGTCAAATGTGAAAGGGTTGTAAAAGGTAATAACACACACACACACAACACACACCACATACACACTCTCATTCAACAAACACACCACACACACTTTCATACTACACACACAACACACACACACACTCATACAACACAAACACCACACACACACACACACACTCTCCTACAACACACACACCACACAAACTCACAAACCACACACACCACACACACTCTCACACACCCTCACACACCACACACTCTCACTCACACACACTCACACACCGCATACTCACACACACTCACACAACACAACACACCACACACTCTCACACACACTCTCACACACCACACACACTCACACAACACACTCACTCTCACACAACACACACCACACACACACTTTCATACAACACACCACACACATACTCTCTTACAACAAACACACCACACACACTCTCATACAACAAACACACCACACACACTCTCATACAACACACACACACACCACACCACACACACTCTCTGACAACACACACACATTATCATGCAACACACACACACACTCATACAGCACACACACCACACACACTCTCATACAACACACACACACCACACACACTCTCACACAACACTCACACTCTCATACAACACATACCACACACACACACTCTTACAACAAACACACCACACGCACTCTCACACAACACACACACTCTCATGCAACACACACACACTCTCATACAACACACACACTCATACAACACACACACACACACACTCTCATACAACACACACACTCTCATACAACACACACACACACACACTCTCATACAACACACACACTCTCATACAACACACGCACACACTCTCATACAACACACACACTCTCATACAATGCACACACTACACACAAACACTCTCATACAACACATACCCCAAACGCACTTTTTATACAACACACACATACACTCTCAAACAATACACACACATTTGCTCATACTCATACATATATACGCTCACTATCACATTTTCACACACTCATACATAGTCTCAGACACAGTCACACACACACATGCATTCTCATACAGACATATTCACACACACACATAGGGGCCTATTTATCAAAGGTCTTGCGGACCTGATCCGACAGTGCAGATCAGGTCCGCAAGACCTCGCTGAATGTGGAGAGCAATACGCTCTCCGCATTTAACATTGAACCAGCAGCTCACAAGAGCTTCTGGTGCAACGCCGTCCCCTGCTGACTCGCGGCTGATCGGCCGCCAGCAGGGAGGTGTCAATCAACACGATCGTACTCGGGTTGAATTCCGGCGATTCCTGTCCGTCTCATCAGAGCAGGCGGACAGGGTTATGGAGCAGCTGCCTTTAGACCGCTGCTTCATAACTGCTGTTTCTGGCGAGTCTGAATACTCGCCAGAAACACGGGCCCACAAGCTCCGTTCAGAGCTTGATAAATGGGCCCCATACACTCAAAATAAGCAGTTATTCAAACGCTATTTCACAGACACACTAATACGCTCACACATACACATATTCTCACTGTTTATCTCAGCGGGGTAAGTCTTTGTGCCATGGCTTTTCTTTATAGCAATGCTGAACCTGCCAGGTGACTATTTAAAAAGGAGAAAGGGTCAGTTAGTGCAAGTGGTTTTTATACTAATACAGATAAACAAATGAATTGCTCTGCTTTTTAAAGACATGTCTAAAACTTATGATGCCATTATCCTGGAATCCTGCTTCCTCACTTGCTTTGTTCTTTAAACATTTTTTTAGAAACACTGAGCTAAGGAATCTGATGTTCAGACCATCTTTACTAGATGTTATGGCTGCTACACGTAATCATGTATTTGCTGAGATTCCTTCTAATTTACAAAAAGTGTGTAACGATTTTCTAAAGGATGAGCAATAGTATATGTATGTATATATATATATATTTTATATATATATATATATATATATATATATAGATATATTTATATATATATATATATTTATATATGGCTTGGGAGCACACATATGATAAGGATACCTGGACAGATATACAAATATACACCTGGATGGGGGGCATGTGCCTGAGGAAGTGGGGAACATAACTAGACAGGCTGGGGTCCCATCCCATCACACATAGATTACACGCCTGGGGCAGACACGCTCACTCTCGAACGTGCAGGCAGGACAGGTGCCCTTGTCTCCCTCACTCTGACTCACCATGTTGCGGTTTCCGCTGGGTATCACGGGAAGGTGAAAAAACTGCCGTGTCTCTGCCTCTCTAGTCTCCACTGCATGCGGCCTGCTGTGTAAGTGTGCTGCCCTGCAAGGTCTCCGCCCTGAGTCCCAACAGCTGGGAGAGGCCCAGCACTGCTCTGCTGGCCGGGAAGTCCAAGTGTTGCTACGCAGCTCAATATCTCTTAAAGGGGCCATGAGTGCAGAGTTGTTAGACTGAGGCTCAGAGAAAATCTACGTACACGGGACACTGATTTGGGCTACAGTGCTGTGTGTGTGTATGACAGGGGAGCTGGGCAGGCCAAGGCATTTCAGGGTAGTTCTTGGACACGGGTGATACCAGGGCAGGTGGCAACCCTAGGCGACCCAGTAAACACAGTGATGTGACCCAGTAATTGGTCACGACCTGTGTTTTGATTAACCCTGCTTTAAAGGACAATTAAATACAGTAGAATTGCATAATCAGTAATGCCTAATCAAAAGTCAGTGTAAAAAAATTCAAAATCTAATTCCATTTCCCTTCCCCCTGTATCATATGACAGCCATCAGTGAATCACACATTCATATACATATACACAGTGAACTCTTGCACATGCTCAGTATCAGCTGGGGCCTCAAAAGGCGTGCATATAATATAGACTGTGCGCAGTTTGATAATGGAAGTAAATTATAAATCTGTGTGAAATACTGTGTTCTATCTGAATCATGAACGTATAATTGTAACTTTAGAGTCTCTTTAACTATGTGTTAAACCCAGGTGCAGGGGTTAAACACATAGAGGTGCAGGGTCGCTAGTCTTATATGCTATAAATAAATGAGAGCATGTCATTTTTCATTTATAAGGGCCCTTTAAATGTAAGGCAAAGTAATTGTGCTGGGGGGACTAATTACTATGGGGAATAAGCCTAGCAGAGAGTTTTTGCAGCTGACTGATTGTGATGGGAATCCAGATAAGAGGGGATCCAGTAATGTGTGCTTGGATTAGGGATTCTGCTATGGTTCATTTTCTTTGGACAGTCTACTTGAAAATTGTTATTGTATAAAAAGATAGATAATCCCTTTATTATCCATTCAACAGTTTTGCATAACCAACACTGTGGTATTAATATACTTTTACCTCTGTTTATCTAAGCCTCTGCAGACTGCCCCCTTATCTCAGTGCTATTTACAAACTTGCATTATATCCAATTAAAGGGACAGTCAAGTAAAAAAAAAAAAAACTTTCATGATTTAAATAGGGCATGTAATTTTAAACAACTTTCCAATTTAATTTAATCACAAATTTTGTTTTGTTATCTTTGTATTCTTAGTTGAAAGCTAAACCTAGAAGGTTCATATGCTAATTTCTTAGACCTTGAAGGCCGCCTCTAATCTAAATGCATTTTGACAGTTTTTCACCACTAGAGAACATTAGTTCATGTGTTTCATGTATATAACATTGAGCTCACGCAGGTGAAGCTCCTAGGGGTGAGCACTGATTGGCTAAAATGCAAGTCTGTCAAAAGAACTGAAATAAGGGCGCAGTTTGCAGAGGCTTAGATACAAGGTAATTACAGAGGTCAAATGTGTAATATAACTGTGTTAGTTATGGGTAATAAAGGAATTATCTATCTTTTAAAAACAAAAAAAATCTGGTGTTGACTGTCCCTTTAATGCTAGTTCCTGCATAACTCCACAGGAGTTGGCACAATGTTATCTATATGGCACACATGAACTAGCACTATCTGGCTGCAAAAAAATAATAAAACACAGAGTCTGCAGGGGCTTAGAAACAGTCTCATTTAGAGCTTATAAAGTATATTAATATAGCAATGTTTGTTATTCAAAGCTGGGGAATGGGTAGTAAAGGAGTTAGCTATCGTTTTAAACAATAAAAAAATCAAGTAGACTGTCTCTTTAAGTGAAATTGCACTTGTACAAATCAGTAGGGGGAGGCCACAGATAGGATTAAAGGTTTTTATATTTATAAAACTGGTATCTATGTAAGATATGTACAAGTGTTATAATGGCTGGAATCAGATAGTCCCTGGTGGAGTCTCATAGTAACCAATAGACATGTGCACATATTCCTTTAATCCAAAATATTGGTTTTGTTCATTATTGATGATTCATTTAGTCCAAAATGTGTTAATTTGTTAACGAATATTTGTTCACCATTATTTTCAGTAGACGGTAGAATATACAATGAATTTTAACCCAAAACTAACATTAAACAATTTTTCAAAATTATATGAATTTTTCATTATGTGTTACAGAACATATAAATAATAAATTCATGAAGAATTAAGAAAATATATTTTACAGAAACCAAACAATTCCTTTAATATTACATTTAATAATACTGTATGAGACATACAAATAGTAAGTAATATGTTGTTTTTTTGTACAGCTTTAAAAAGTTAAAGTAAACAAGTAAAGTCACAGGGCTAGATTACAAGTGGAGCGCTATATATCACTTTAATGAAAGCAATATTAGCGCTCCACTGTGTAATACCAGCACACAATAATGTGGACTGGTATTTCAAATTAGCTGAAATGTGAACGCAAGCTCGTGTTCGCATTGCTTGGAAGCATTGCGTTCACTATAGCACACTTCCATAGGCTCCTATAGGAGCCTCGTTCTGATGCCATCACAGATGGCATCAGAACTTTAGCCCAGCAAAGGGGGTAAGTAGTGCAGTGATGGGTAGCAATCAAATATACATGTAAATGCCGATATACATATATATTTATGCGTTAATTGAGCAGAAAGAGGCTACTCTCAGGTGGCAACCGGGCCACTGAACAAGCTATTGAGCTGCTGTTTGTTCCTGGCAGACTGCTTCTGTTTCTGTTTAGAATATGTATTATGACCCTGGAGATAGTCTCCCTAAGGGTGATGGGGAAAACCAGACGTGGACTCCTTGCCAATGTGCTTATAGGGATATAGCTACACCTCACTAACAAGGCCCAGCGAAGGCTGAAATGATAATTTGGGGTTGCTCCTTGTTCAGAGGAGAATTGCCTGGTATTTCGGTGCTGGACTCACCATGTTGGCGGGGTCAGACTGATATACTACAGGAAAGTTTTTCCTCTGGGGAAAAGCATAATTGGGCAGAAAGAATCTACTCCCAGGTGGCAACCAGGGCATAGAACAAGCTATTGGGCTGCTGTTCGTTACTGGCAAACATTTTCTCTTTCTGTTTTATTCATGTGTTAATATGAGTGTATACACATAAACACACACACATATATATATATATATATATATATATATATATATATATATATACACACACACACACTCATACACATACATATACATACACACACAGTTATATGCAAAAGTGTAGGCACCCCTGACAATTTCTATAATTTTCAGCTATAAATAATTGGGTGTTTGGAACAGCAATTTCATTTTGATATATCAAATAACTAAAGAACACAGTAATATTTTAATAGTGAAATGAGGTTTATTGGATTAACAGAAAATGTGCAATATGTATCAAACAAAATTATACAGGTGCATGAATTTTGGCACCCTTGTCATTTTGTTGATTTGAAAACCTGTAACTACCTAGTAATGATTAATTGGAACACACAATTGGTTTGGTGAGCCCATTAAGCCTTGAACTTCATAGACAGGTGCATCCAATCATGAGAAAAGGTATTTAAGGTGACCAATTGCAAGTTGTTGTTCTCTTTGACGCTCCTCTGAAGAATGGCAACATGGGGGCCTCAAAACAACTCTCAAATGACCTGAAAACAAAGATAGTTCAACATTATGGTGTAGGGGAAGGCTACAAAAAGCTATCACAGAGATTTAAGCTGTCAGTGTCCACTGTAAGGAACATAGTGAGGAAATGGAAAACCACAGGCACAGTTATTGTTAAGGCCAGAAGTGGCAGGTCAAGTAAAATATCGGAGAGGCAAAGAATGGTGAGAATGGTCAAAAACAGCCCACAGACCACCTCCAACATGATCTTGCTGCAGATGGTGTCACTGTGCATCGTTCAACAATTCAGCTCACTTTGCACAAGAAGAAGCTGTATGGGAGAGTTATGCGGAAGAAGCCTTTTCTACACACACGCCACTCAGTCGCTTGAGGTATGCAAACGCACATTTGGACAAGCCAGCTTCATTTTGGAAGAAGGTGCTGTGGACTGATGAAACAAAAATTTAGTTATTTGGTCATAACAAGGGGCGTTATGCATGGCGGCAAAAGAACACAGAGTTCCAAGACAAACACTTGCTACCCACAGTAAAATTTGGTGGATGTTCCATCATGCTGTGGGGCTGTGTGGCCAGTGCCGGTACTGGGAATCTTGATAAAGTTGAGGGTCGCATGGATTCCATTCAATATCCGCAGATACTTGAGAATAATTTTTAGGAATCAGTCACAAAGTTGAATTTATGCCAGGGGTAGATATTTTAACAAGACAACGACCCAAAACACTGCTCAAAATCTACTCTGGCATTTATGCAGAGGAACAAGTACAATGTTCTGGAATGGCCATCCCAGTCCCCAGACCTGAATATCATTGAAAATCTGTTTGGTGATTTGAAGCGGACTGTTCATTCTCGGAAACCATCAAACCTAACTGAACTGGAGATGTTTTGCAAAGAGAAATGGTCCAAAATACCTTCATCCAAAATTCCGACACTCATTACAGGCTATAGGAAGTGTCTAGAGGTTGTTATTTCTGCTCAAGGAGGCTCTACTAAATATTGATGCAATATTTCTGTTGAGGTACCCAAATTTATGCACCTGTCTAATTTCGTTTTGATGCATATTGCACATTTTCTGTTAATCCAATAAACCTCATTTCACTACTGAAATATTACTGTGTCCTTCAGTTATTTGATAGATCAAAATGAAATTGCTGATCCAAACACCCAATTATTTATAAATGAAAATCATGGAAATTGTCATTGGTGCCTAAACTTTTGCATACAGCTGTATATGTATGTATATAAACATATATATATATATATATATATATATATATATATATATATATATATATATATATATATATATATATATATATATATATATATTTACTGGTAAAACGCAGTTCCCATTGACCACAATGTAAAGGTACTTTTCAGGGCTGTTCTTTTCTCAAACACCCTACTCCCACCAACTTTAACCCCAAAATACTACCTATTGCAGTAAGTTTATTTAAAAAAAAAAAAAAAAAAAAAAGATGCTGCCATCTTTATTGTTTGATAAACTACACTAGACAGTATTTTAGGGTAATTTGGGGCAGATTTATAAAATTAACCAGAGATCCAATTTGTGGTTAATTTTATAAGCGCTAATTGCTACTGCAAGCTTGCGGTAGCAATAACCAGCCACTTGTCAGGATGAGGTAAGAAATTGCACACATCACTCTTAGTTTACTGTCAGGTTTGACAATGACAAGCTACTTAACCTCTAACGACCAACGATGTACAGGGTACGTCCTACAAAAAACGGTTGTTAATGACCAAGGACGTATCCTGTATGTCGATAGTGTTTTCAATTGGTGGAAGCGATCCTGATCACTTCCAGTCACTTTCATGTTATTGCAGTGATGCCACAATATTGATTTTTATTGCAATAAATTTTTTTAGCCATCCGATGCAGAGAGAGCCACTTTGTGCCCCTCTCTGCATTGGCCATTGATGGTCATGATTGTTGGTGGGTGGGAGCCATTTCAGGGAGGTGGGTGGGTGGCCATCGATGGGGTATGTGCATCAGAGGGGGGGTGGGATCACGTGCGGGGGCACTGGGAGAATGCACGGGTGCGGGCATGGGTGGGAACGCTATACACTATGGCACAATTTGTTTAGGGTAAGGAGGGAGAGAGGAGGGAGGAAATTTGTATCTAAGGGATCAGGGAGGGGGTGGGAGGTAGGTTATTGAGGAGGGGGCAGCTACACTACAGAAAAATAGTTTAAATATTAAATAAACAAAAAAAACACAAATTGTATGGCAAACTGGGTACTGACAGACAACTGCCAGTACCCAAGATGGCAGACAATAAGGTAGAGGGTGTCAGGGTATCTGTGAGAAACATGAAAAAACTACAGATATACCACATGATTTGATATTCCATTTTAGTTAATATCACTTTTGACATGAATTGTGTGGGCTATAGCCATAACAGACCAACCCCCCTTTTCCTGATTAACAGAACATCTGAGAGCAAAGGAATTGCTTTCAAAGATTTCCTGACTAAGGTCTGAAGTTAAAGTTCCTATCAGATCCCAAGCCAGAATATCCCAATAATCCATTTCAAAGGAGGCCTGGGTAAATAATTTTTCCTTATATAAAAAAAAACCAGTCACTCCGTCTGCAAAAATAAGGAAATATACAAACTTACTCCAAGGATACAGCTGTCCTCATCCAAGTGCTAAATTGTCCCTGCTGAGACCTAATTCACATTCTCAGTTGAAAAGGCAGTTGGCTCAGATAATTTTCATGTAGTTTAAGATACTCAAATAAATATATATATTCAGACAACATATTAAATATGAACACATGAATCTGGGAGATTGTCTATGCCTAAGAAGGGTAATATGGGAAGCTGAAAACCTAAGAATCCAGATTTCAACATGTCTTAACCTATGTATTTTTTAAAACAGAGAAGTTTTAAGGATCCAAAGTTTGGACAAATCATATATATAGTTTTCAAACATTAAATATGTGCCTCAGACAATTAAATAATAGGTACGAATAAATGGATATGAAATTGTCTGTTTGTATAATATTAAATGTCTGCTAAATGAAAAATATAAATAACATCATATGTTTGTATGCACTCAGCAAGAGATATACAGATATGAAATATTTATATGGGATAGTAATAAATATGAAACCCCATCTGATTGCTGATATCAAGGTATGCATGTGATATTAAGATGAAAACTGATATATTAATTTAATCCATGCTAAAAGTATTAAAATCCTTTTAAATACCCATATATTTTAAATGTATAATAATTACTTTTTATTATGAGAAATATATCATATCTAGTATTGAAATGCTCAGGATGAGTGGTATGACGTGGTCCAATACACATGGAACATATGACTTATTAATACTAGAAAATATAATACATTGTAAAAGTATATATGAATCTATATTTAACTGCAGCAATCTGGTTTTATGCTGCCCCCTAGGGGATTGAAACTGGTATGACAGCCAAACTAATTGACTGTTTAAAACATATGCAAATCCAAATAACCAATCAATGCTCAGCTCAATTAGGGGCAGATCAGGGACAAGCATCGAAGGGCTTATCATTCCAATTTCACTACTGATTAGAATAAAAAGGGGTGGGATATAGAAAATGATATAACCCCAGGCAAGGGAAAAAAGGGGTCTCTGTTGCTGAATTTTGACTGATAACTTTGCTGCCATTTTGGGAAACAGTCACTATAAGCAAATCTGGTCCTAATTTTCATCCATCTTGCAAAAATACCTCTTTTAATTTATGAGGTGAAATTGGACTTATCAGAGAAAACTGAAACATTAATTTGGTTATCTGGGGTAAAGTATACGTGATTGAAAAAAAAAAAATAAAAAATAAATAAATATATATATATATATAATATTTTAATCAAAGGTATTTGGTAATTACAACTAGATTGCAGTTAGAAATTTTAAAAGGGCACAATTTGCATTTTAAGCTCATGTTCATAGTCCTGTGTAGTTTAACTAGTCATATTTAGTGCTAACTGTATATATATTTTAGAACTTGCTTGTAGCTAAAATAAGATTTATTTCAGCTCAGATAACTTGGCATATAAATTGGCTGTTAAAGTATCTTGTTATATTGTTTAACTAGGCACTGTGGAAGTTAGTGATCCATACTCTGGTATTTCATTGTGGTATTTTAATGCAACTCATTGTGAATAAGGTATATAGTAAAGGTACATCTTTTATGATCTTTGTATACAATAGTATAACAGAATAAGGGTGTATCATTTGATTCATAATCTGGTTTCTATAAATATAATTCAATGTGTTAATATCTTTAACTTATCGTACAGAATTTAGAAATAAATATTGATTTTAATTGTTTCGAATATACATTTTTATTGGGGGTTTATTTTAAAGAATAATAATAAATAAATTGTATTATAACCTGGCCATATACTGATAAGGGGGAGGGTTAGAGAGCTGTTTGGAGGGGGATCAGGGAGGTTGGGGGCTAAGGGGGATCCTACACAGCAGAATATGTCTTTAAAAAAAAAACAAAAAAACTTTTATTTAGTACTAGCAGACTTTCTGCCAGTACTTAAGATGGCGGGGACAATTTTGGGGTGGGGGAGGGAAGAGAGCTGTTTGGGAGGGATCAGGGGTTGGGATGTGTCAGGTGGGAGGCTGATCTCTACACTAAAGCTAAAATTAACCCTACAAGCTACCTAATTAACTCCTTCACTGCTGGGCATAATACAAGTGTGGTGCGCAGGGGCATTTAGCGGCCTTCTAATTACCAAAAAGCTACGCCAAAGCCATATATGTCTGCTATTTCTGAACAAAGGGGATCCCAGAGAAGCATTTACAACCATTTGTGGCATAATTGCACAAGCTGTTTGTAAATAATTTCAGTGAGAAACCTAAAATTGTGAAAAATGTAAAGTTTTTTTTTTATTTGATCGCATTTGGCGGTGAAATGGTGGCATGAAATATACCAAAATGGGCCTAGATCAATACTTTGGGTTGTCTACTACACAACACTAAAGCTAAAATTAACTCTACAAGCTCCCTGATTAACCACTTCACTGCTGGGCATAATACACATGTGGTGCGCAGCGGCATTTAGCGGCCTTCTAATTACCAAAAAGCAACGTCAAAATCATATAAGTCAGCTATTTCTGAACAAAGGGGATCCCAGAGAAGCATTTACAACCATTTGTGCCATAATTGAATAAGCTGTTAGTAAATATTTTCAGCGAGAAACCTAAAGTTTGTGAAAAAGTGAACAATTTGTTTTATTTGATTGTATTTGGTGGTTAAATGGTGGCATGAAATATACCAAAATGGGCCTAGATCAATACTTTTGGTTGTCTACTAAAAAAAATATATACATGTCAAGGGATATTCAGGGATTCCTGACAGATATCAGTGTTCTAATGTAACTAACTATTGCTAATTTTGAGGAAAAAAATGGTTTGGAAATAGCAAAGAGCTACTTGTATTTATTGCCCTATAACTTGCAAAAAAAGCAAAGAACATGTAAACATTGGGCATTTCTATACTCAGGACAACATTTAGAAACTATTTAGTATGGTTGTTTTTGATGGTTGTAGATGTGTAACAGATTTTGGGGGTCAAAGTTAGAAAAACTGTGTTTTTTTCATTTTTTCATCATATTTTATAAAAGAAAATTATAGTAAATTATACTACTGATGAAAATAATTATATATTTAGCAAGTCCATTTAATGGCGAGAAAAACGGTATATAATATGTGTGGGTACAGTAAATGAGTAAGAGGAAAATTACAGCTAAACACAAACACTGAAGAAATCTAAAAATAGCCCTGGTCCCAAACGGTCAGAAAATGGAAAATGCTGTGGTCCTTAACCCCTTAAGGACAAGGCCATTTTTCAATTTCTTTCTTTCTTTTTCTCTTACCAATTTACTGTACCCACACATATTATATACCATTTTTCTCGCCATTAAATGGACTTTCTAAAGATACCATTATTTTCATCATATCTTATAATTTACCATAAAAAAATGATAAAATATGATGAAAAAAATGAAAAAAAACACACTTTTTCTAACTTTGACCCCCAAAATCTGTTGCACATCTACAACCTCTACAATTTTGTCCTGAGTTTAGAAATACCCAATGTTTAAATGTTTTTTGCTTTTTTTGTAAGTTATAGGGCAATAAAAACAAGTAGCACTTTGTTATTTCGAAACCATTTTTTTTTTTCAAAATTAGCGATAGTTACATTGGAACAATGATATTTGTCAGGAATCTCTGAATATACCTTGACATATATATATTTTGTTTAGTAGACAACCCAAAGTATTGATCTAGGCCGCTAAATGCCTCTGCGCACCACATTTGTATTAGGTCCAGCAGTGAAGGGGTTAATAAGGTAGCTTGTAGGGAGCTTGTAGGGTTAATTTTAGCTTTAGTGTAGTGTAATAGACAACCCAAAGTATTGATCTAGGCCAATTTTGATATATATCATGCCACCATTTCACCGCCAAATGCGATCAAATAAAAAAAATTGTTCACTTTTTCACTAACTTTGGGTTTCTCACTGAAATTATTTACAAACAGCTTGTGCAATTATGGTACAAATGGTTGTAAATGCTTCTCTGGGATCCCCTTTGTTCAGAAATAGCAGACATATATGGCTTTGGCATTGCTTTTTGGTAATTAGAAGGCCGCTAAATGCAGCTGCGCACCAAACTTGTATTATCCCCAGCAGTGACGGGTTAATTAGGTAGCTTGTTGGGAGCTTGAAGGGTTAATTTTAGCTTTAGTATAGAGATCAGCCTCCCACCTGACACATTCCACTTCCTGATCCCTCCCAAACAGCAATCTTCCCTCCCTCACCCCACAATTGTCCCCGCCATCTTAAGTACTGGCAGATAATCTGCCAGTACTAAAATAAAAGTTTTATTTAGTTTTTTTTAATTATTAAAAAAAAAAAAAAAAAAATCATATTCTGCTGTGTAGGATCCCCCTTAGCCCCCAACCTGCCTGATCCCCCCCAAAGAGCTCTCTAACCATCCCCCACTAACTATTAGCTACCATTTTGGGTACTGGCCGCTGTCTGCCAGTACCCACTTTGCTATAAAATAAGTTGTTTTTTTTTAAACCTAACTTTTTCTGTAGTGTAGCTGTCCCCCTCCATACCCACTCCCCTCAACCTCCCAGATCACTCCAAGATCACCCCCAGATCACCCCTCCTCTGCACCCACCACCCTGTCCCTGCAAAAAAAGTTTCCCCAGTAGCTGCCTTAGATCGCACGTGCCCCTCACCTCCAACGTGCGCTCCCACTTGCACCCGGCATAGAGAACAGACAGAAGGAAGTTCCCCAGCGATGGGCCGTCCACCTGCCTCCCTG
Source organism: Bombina bombina (assembly GCF_027579735.1). Taxonomy (NCBI): domain Eukaryota; kingdom Metazoa; phylum Chordata; class Amphibia; order Anura; family Bombinatoridae; genus Bombina; species Bombina bombina. The sequence continues at coordinate 575,495,839 of NC_069502.1, forward strand.
CAATGGCTCCCACCCACCAACAATCGGCACCATCACTGGCCGAAGCAGAGAGGGCCACAGAGTGGCTCTCTCTGCATCGGTGTGCCTAAAAAGGTATGGCAGTGAAGTACTGGCAGAAAATCTGCCAGTACTAAAATAAAAGTTTTATTTAGTTTTTTTTTAATTATTTAAAAAAAAAAAATCATATTCTGCTGTGTAGGATCCCCCTTAACCCCCAACCTGCCTGATCCCCCACAAAGAGCTCTCTAACCATCCCCCCACTAACTATTAGCTACCATTTTGGGTACTGGCCGCTGTCTGTCAGTCACTTTGCTATAAAATAAGTTTTTTTTTTTTAAAACCTAACTTTTTCTGAGTGTAGCTGTCCCCCTCCATACCCTCCCCCCTCCCCCTCCCAGATCACTCCAAGATCACCCCCAGATCACCCCTCCTCTGCACCCACCACCCTCTCCCTGCAAAAAAAATTTCCCCAGTAGCTGCCTTAGATCGCACGTGCCCCTCACCTCCAACGTGCACTCCCGCTTGCCCCCGGCATAGAGAACAGCCAGAAGGAAGTTCCCCAGCAGGGTACGTCGCTGGTCTTTAAAGAGCAGTTTGTGTAAGACGTACCCTGCACGACATGCGTTGTTAAGGGGTTAAGGGTTTAAAGGGACATTAAACCCACATTTATTTATTTTTTATGATTCAGATAGAGAATACCATTTTTAAAAAGTTTCCAATTTACTTCTATAATAAAATTTGCTTCTTTTTTATGTTGTTCTTTGTTGAAGAGATATCTAGATAGGTAGGGCTCCATTACATATGCAGCGTCGCCCGCAAAAGCCTGCAACGCCAGTTTTTATGCGATTTTGGTATTACATATGCGGCGTAGCATACAAGTTCGGCCGAATTTTTTTTAACCATAGACTAACATAAAACAGATGCGCAATTTTGTATCCAATATACAGCGTAAGGACTTACGCGCGCAGAATTCAGAGAATCTACTCCATTCTTATCTCGCCACAAATTGCAGGCGCAGGAACCCTTGCACTGAATAAAAAAGCAATGTAACTCCCTGTAAACCTTAACAAACACATACATTTAAGCAGCATCTCAAAGTTAAAGGGACAGTATACTATGATATTGTTTTTTTAAGGTTTATTTGTGTATTTGAAATAGTTTGAAGCCACAACATAATCAAATGGATTGAGCTTGTAGGTACTTTATCACATTGTGGACATATACTTGCTTATTTACTTTCTTAATTTCTTATCAAAACAATCAACAATACTTGGAGGCGAGAACAATGGGAAATCATAATTGTATTACCTTCATCTCTTTATATATGGGTTTATATATGAATTTTGAATAGCGTATTTACGTGTCACATTTTATATGAAATCGCGGTTCATTTTTACGAATTTGCATAAAACGACTCTTTTGACACTTTCCGTTGATAAAATACTGGCGTAAGTTACTTGCGATGAATAAAATGTGTATTTGCGCACATTTCAGAAGTTCGCCCAGTTTCCTACTTACGCCACTTTAGCATCTAACGGCACAGTATATGTAATACCCCAATGTGCGAGGTGAAATTACGGGCGGCGTGGGTTCCCATGCCTGCGCCGAAACCTGCGCCGTATATGTGATCGTGCCCGTAGTGTGCAAATATCTGGAGCACTACATGACAGGAAATAATGCTCCCATCTAGTGCTCTTGCTATTGTATAATATTGTAGCCAGACTGCTGAATATAGTGCAGTAACAAATGTATAAATGGAATTTGTTCATTCATAAATTTGTTTATTCATTTATATGATGATAAACAAATGCAACAAATACATTTTTCTTTATTTTATGCATTTGTTTAATAATAAACTACTATTATTATATTATTATTATTATTATTATTATTATTATTATTATTATACTATTATTTAATGAACCACAAAAAAAGGTTATATTACAAAATATTGTGCCGTGATTTTAAATGGAACTGTTATAAAAAAACTTGCTGTCTCTAGATTTTCTTATTATGTCTCCAATAGGGATGGGTGAATGTGTTTATATCGAATTTGAATGTTAGAACGAATGTTATTGTAGAAATTCGATTTACATAATAGAATGTTGATAAGAATGAATATTCTTAAAAATTCGATTTTCGAATGTTATTTACAGTTTTCGAATGTCACATTCGAATGTCACATTTGAATTTGAATGTCACATTCGAATTCAAATGTTACATTCGATTATCACATTCGAATATTACATTTATAAAACACAATTGTAGACTAGAACACTAATGTCACATTCAAATTCGAATATTACATTTATAAAACACAGTATTAGACTAGAAATACTATTTTGAATTTGAATGTCACATTCGAATTGAATATCACATTCAAATCGAATATCACATTTAAAACACAGTATTAGACTAGAAATACTATTTCAAATTCGAATGTGACATTCGAATTCGAATGTAGCATTCAAATTCGAATATTACATTCATTAAACACAGTTGTAGACTAGAAATACTATTTCAAATTTGAATGTCACATTCAAATTCGAATGTCACATTCAAATTCGAATATTACATTTTGAAATTGAATGAATACATAGCTAAACATTCTATTATTCGAACAAATATTTTCGAATTTTATTGAAAAATTCAAAAACGAAAATTTGAAAATAGAACTTTAGAATGTTATATAAACATTCGAAATTCGATTCGAACGAACGAATGTATAAAAATTTGTTTTAAATTTCGTATTTTTAGAAACATTCGCCCATCCCTAGTCTCTATTAGATCAATTTGCATAGAATCTAGCCTGCTACTATGAAGATTTTTAAACAACATATCATAGGTAATCTATATTTATTATGATTTTTTCATTCCTATTATTCATTATAATTAAATCAATCTATTTATAATTACAACTCTTGAGCAAATATAGTCCCTGTCTTTTTTTTATCTTAAAACATAGTGAGTATTCAATTTGCTAAAGCCCTGGCTTTCCTGGACTGATTATCACATTTGTATGTACACATACAGTGCTAGGTGTGAATTAAGCATTGTACCAAATCTACAAACAAATGTTTGAATTTGAAGTCTAATTATGTATGCACTGATCGTAAACAGCAATTTTATAGAGTTAGAGGGTAAGCTACTTATTTTAAAAAGCCACGTTAAAAAGAAGCTGGATGATTAACAAAATTTTAATTGCCATATGTGGTGTGTAATTTAAAATGTGATAATTGCCTTATAATTTCAGACATTAGTGCATCATTCACTCCCTCTACAACTGTGTGAGGTTTTTTTTTTCTTTAGGGAAGATTAAAACCTGCAGTAAATTAACAGTTTTACATTTGTGGATACAATTAATGATTCTTAGCTTAAATGTATCTCAAACAAATACTGTGAAACAAGGTTAATTTGAATTTAAATACAAATGCATACCTGAACAGTGTCATTAGAATTGATTTCCAAAGAAAATGAAAATGTAGCCTATTTAAAAGATTCATTAGAATGTAATGATGTGTTTTCTATTGCTAATTGAGACCAACAGGTATTACATAAGTTAAAGATAGACCAGGCACTTTTAAACAACTTTCTAATTTACTGCTATTATCAATTTTTCTTTGTTCTCTTGTTGTCTTTTTTCAAAAAGCAGGGACTTGAGCGCTATATGGCAGCAGTTTTGCAAGAATATTATCTACTTGCAAGAGCACTAGATGGCAGTACTATTTCCTGCAATATAGTGCACCAGATGTCTACCTAGGTATCTCTTTAACACAGAATATCATGGGAACATAGCAAATTTAATAATAGAAGTAAAGTGGAGATTTTTAAAAATGGTACGCTCTGTTGGACTTACAAAAGAAAAATGATGGGTTTCTTATTCCTTAAGTGCAAATGTTGTAATGTATTTGCATTATTTACTGTTCCAAACAGGATCTTGTCTGCTTGGCATCATGGCAAATACACAATTGCTTGTGCAGCCGTGCACCCTGTTCCTTCTTAATCATTTGTGCAAGAGCAGCAATTGGGGCCAATTTATCAAGGGACGAATGGTCCCTGATGCCCCTGTTTCCGTGCAAGCCTTCAGGCTCGCCGGAAACAGCAGTTATGAAGCAGCGGTCTTAAGACTGCTGCTCCTTGACTGGTCCGCCACATCTATGGCTGGGGTCTGCAATCCACCCGATCCTGTACGATCGTGTTGATTGACACCCCCTGCTAGCAGCCGATTATCCACAAATCTGTAGGGGGCGGCATTGCACAAGCAGTTCACTAGAACTGGTTGGTTCAATGTTAAATGCTGACAGCTGTAGCGTATCATGTCCGCTAGACTTTAATAAATCAGCCCCATAGTCAATGATATTGGTCAGTCATGATCAAGCTGATTTAACTCTGGCACCCTTGAAGTAGAGGAGAGACACTAAAGTAAAATTAAACTTTAATAATTAAAAAAGAGCATGCTGTTTTATGAGACTCTCCAATTTACTTCAATTTTAACATTTTACACAGTCTTTTTTATATTCACACTTTCTGAGGCACCAGTTCCTACTGAGCATGTGCACAGGTTCACAGTGTAAATGTATACTAATCACCAATTGGGTGATGGCTGGCACATGATTCAGGGGGCCGGCAAATGGAGAAAAAGACACATTTGTCAGAAAAAAATCAACTGCTTATTTGAAAATCAGAGTAAGTTTTATTGTATTGTCTTTTAATTATGCAAATCATATTTGTGCAATTCTACTGTAATTAATGTTCCTTTAAAGGAACAGTCAACACAGTAGATTTGCATAATCAACAGATGCAAGATAACAAAACATTGCAATAGCACTTAGTCTGAACTGCAAATGAGTAGTAGATTTTTTCTGACAATTTTAAAAGTTATGTCTTTTTCCACTCCCCCTGTACCATGTGACAATCATCAGCCATTCACAAATGCATACACGTATCATATGACAGCCATCAGCCATTCACAAATGCATACACGTACCATGTGACAGCCATCAGCCATTCACAAATGCATACACGTACCATGTGACAGCCATAAGCCATTCACAAATGCATACACACTTATTCTTGCACATGCTCAGTAGGAGCTGGTGACTCAAAAATTTTAAATATAAAAAGACTGTGCATATTTAGATAATGGAAGTTAATTGGAAAGTTGTTTAAAATTACATGCTCTATCTGAATCATGAAAGTTTAATTTTGATTGAGTGTCCCTTTAAGTAGCAACTCGTGCAAACCTGCAACTCTTCATAAATGGAGCCTAGTGTCAGTGATGTTTTTAATGTCCAAAGTGTGTGGTTATGGTAATGTTTGGTTAAAGGGCAAATTAATATTTTATGATTTAGATATTTAGAGCATAACGTTTCTTTAAAAACAATTCCAGTTTACTTCTGTTATGAAATTTACCCTTTACTCTTGGATTCATTTGTTGAAATGTAGGTCCTTTCTATGAGATCATGCAGGTTTCCTGAGCATAATATCTATAACATTGTTGCAAACAAAAATATAACAAAAGAAATGCTAAACGACAATAAGTACCATGTTAAACTGTACAAAGTATCATTTCATCAAAGTGCGCCTTTCTCACTACTAGATGTTAAAGCACCAAGACCAAATATTTTGTAGTGCTTCTAAATAAAACATAATTTACAAGAGTAACATGAAACCTTTGTAATCCTAATCCATTTTGAGAAAAATAAATTGCCAATTTGTATATAGGCATGATGAGTATACTGGGCATGTTCGATTAATGATCACATTATGTACATTTTTATATTCTAGGGTTTTTATATTTTCCATCACTGATTGAGAAAACTACTTTTCCTGATTTGGTGGTGAGTTTTTAGAAGAACAGTATGGGAAGTTATTTTATCATAGTAGAAAGTGGTTGCAACTATTTATTTTTTTAAATGGGATTTTCACATATTGTAAATTGTGAAACTGTAAAGTTACATGCTTTCAAATAATGCCCAATGTTGCAGAATTAACTTTAGAGATAATGTTTAAAAAAAAAAAAAAACTACTCACTCTCACTGTACAGAAAAAGAATTCCAGAACTCTCTCTCAGAATAAGTTTTGTCTTTGCCCTATTTCTATAACTGTTAAAAGAAAGCTGACAAAACAATTAGCTCCAGATCATGATGACACACAAAATCCTGTCCCTAAAGATGACAATACTGTACTAGGAATATGAAACAAAAATTGTAATAATGGGTTAGCCAATAGGATTGAGCTCGCATTCTATTGGCTGATTGGAACAGCAAATAGAATGTGAGCTCAATCCTATTGGCTGATTGGATCAGCCAATAGGATTGAAGTTCAATCCTATTGGCTGATTGCATTAGCCAATAGGATTTTTTCAACCTTAATTCCGATTGGCTGATAGAATTCTATCAGCCAGTCGGAATCTAAGGAACGCCATCTTGGATGACGTCACTTAAAGGAACCTTCATTCTTTGGGAGTCGTTGTAAGAAGAGAATGCTCTGTGCCAGATGTCTTGAAGATGGACCCGCTCCACGCTGGATGGATGAAGATAGAAGATTCCGTCTAGAGGACCACTTCTCCCGGCTTGGATGAAGACTTCTCCTGGCTTTGTTGAGGACTTCTTGCCACTTCGTTGAGGACTTATCCCGGCTTCGTTGACGATGGATGTCTGGACTTCAAAACTGTAAGTGGATCTTCGGGGGTTAGTGTTAGGTTTTTTTAAGGTTTTATTGGGTGGGTTTTAGTTTTAGATTAGGGTTTGGGCAGCAATAGAGCTAAATGCCATGTTAAGGGCAATGCCCATCCAAATGCCCTTTTCAGGGCAATGGGGAGCTTAGTTTTTTTTAGTTAGTGTTTTATTTGGGTGGTTGGATGTGTGGGTGGTGGGTTTTACTGTTGGGGGGCTGTTTATATTTTTTTTTACAGGTAAAAGAGCTGATTTCTTTGGGGCAATGCCCTGCAAAAGGCCCTTTTAAGGGATATTGGTAGTTTAATTTAGGCTAGGGTTTTTTTTTATTTTGGGGGGCTTTTTATATTTTAATAGGGCTATTAGATTAGGTGTAATTAGTTTAAATATCTTGTAATTTGTTTTTTATTTTGTGTAATTTAGTGTGTTTTTTTGTAATTTATGTATTTGTATTTAATTTAGTTAATTGTATTTAATTTAGGTAATTTATTTAATTGTAGTGTAAGGTTAGGTGTTAGTGTAAGACAGGTTAGGTTTTATTTTACAGGTAAATTTGTATTTATTTTAGCTCGGTAGTTAGTAACTATTCTACCTAGTTAAAATAAATACAAACTTGCCTGTAAAATAAAAATAAACCCTAAGCTAGATACAATGTAACTATTAGTTATATTGTAGCAAGCTTAGGGTTTATTTTACAGGTAAGTATTTAGTTTTAAATAGGAATTATTTAGTTATTAATAGTAGGTTTTATTTAGATTTCTTTTAATTATATTTAAATTAGTGGATATTAGGGTTAGGGTTAGACTTAGGTTTAGGGGTTTATAACTTTAGTATAGTGGCGGCGACATTGGGGGCAGAAGATTAGGGATTAATAAGTGTAGGTAGGTTGCAGCGACATTGGGTCAGGAGATTAGTGGTTAATAAATATAATGTAGGTGTCGGCGATGTTGGGGGCAGCAGATTAGGTGTTAATAAGTATAATGTAGGTGTCGGTGATGTCGGGGGCAGCAGATTAGGGGTTAATAAATATAATGTAGGTGTCAGCGATGTCGAGGAGGCAGATTAGGGGATAATAAGTGTAAGATTAGGGGTGTTTAGACTCGGGGTTCATGTTAGGGTGTTAGGTGTAAACATATATTTAGTTTCCCCATAGGAATCAATGGGGCTGCGTTACTGAGCTTTACGCTGCTTTATTGTTAGACTTTTTTTCAGCCGGCTCTCCCCATTGATGTCTATGGGGAAATCGTGCACGAGCAGGTACAATCAGCTCACCGCTGACTTAAGCAGCACTGGTATTGGAGTGCGGTATGGAGCACAAGTTTGCTCTACGCTCACTTCTTGTCTTTTAACGCCGGGTTTAGAAAAACCTGTAATACCAGCGCTGTAGGGAAGTGAGCAGTGACAATAATGTGCAAGTTAGCACCGCACCCCTCATAACGCAAAACTCCGTAATCTAGCCGATCATTAGCACAGTCGTGATATTGCATGCCACTTGTAATTCAACCCATTATTGGGGCAGAAGGTCAATAGTTTAGGGACAAAATATAATTGACAATATAGGGTCAGATTACAAGTGGAGCATTATTTATCGCTCCTGCTAAAGGCTTAACTGCTCTAGAAGTAAGCTTTTTGCGATTTTCGTGCAGAACAGTGGAATGTGAAATATTAACAGTAAATACAAATTTAAAACATTTATTGAATATGAATATTGCATAAATATGCTTTTACATGTTTTCATATACTTAACTGCAAAGGAATCCAATGCACTTATATATTTGTCTATATGTGTGTAGATATGAATTTATGTGTTTATATGTGAATATTTGTCTGTATATACATAAATACAAATATAAGTACATATATACACACATATAGAGTTAGACATATATCTACTGTATCTCTATGTTAAAGCCCTTTGGTTGACTTTTTAGTGATGTCGCGAATAGTTCGCCGGCGATTAGTTCCCGGCAAACATAGCATGTTCGCGTTCGCCGCGGCGGGCGAACATATGCGATGTTCGATCCGCCCCCTATTCATCATCATTGAGTAAACTTTGACCCTGTATCTCACAGTCTGCAGACACATTCCAGTCAATCAGCAGCAGACCCTCCCTCTCAGACCCTCCCAGCTCCTGGACAGCAGCCATTTTAGATTTATTCGGAAGCTGCATTGTTAGTGAGAGGAGGGACAGTGTAGCTGCTGGTGATTTAATAGGGAAATTGATAGCTAGGCTAGTGTATTCAGTGTCCACTACAGTACTGAAGGACTCATCTGATCTCTGCTGTAAGGACAGCACCCCAAAAAGCCCTTTATAGGGCTAGAACATCATTTTTTTTCCCTGTGTAATCTAATTGCAGTTGCCTGCCTGCCAAGCCACTTGCCCAGTGCCACCACTCATATCTGGTGTAACAGTAGTGTAAATTAAAAAAAAAAAACTTTTTTGACTGTGAAACATCAGTCTGCTAGTGTAATCTAATTGCAGTTGCCTGCCTGCCATCGTGTGTGCCAGGCCCACTTGCCCAGTGCCACCACTCATATCTGGTATAACAGTAGTGTAAATTTAAAAAAAAAAAAACCTTTTTGACTGTGAAACATTAGTCTGCTTGTGTAATCTAATTGCAGTTGCCTGCCTGCCAGCGTGTGTGCCAGGCCCACTTGCCCAGTGCCACCACTCATATCTGGTGTAACAGTAGTGTAAATTTTTAAAAAAAAAACTTTTTTGACTGTGAAACATCAGTCTGCTAGTGTAACCTAATTGCAGTTGCCTGCCAGCCAGCGTGTGTGCCAGGCCCACTTGCCCAGTGCCACCACTCATATCTGGTGTAACAGTAGTGTAAATTTAAAAAAAAAAAAAGTTTTTGACTGTGAAACACCAGTCTGCTTGTGTAATTTAATTGCAGTTGCCTGCCTGCCAGCGTGTGTGCCAGGCCCACTTGCCCAGTGCCACCACTCATATCTGCTGTAACAGTAGTGTAAATTTAAAAAAAAATATTTTTTGACTGTGAAACATCAGTCTGCTTGTGTAATCTAATTGCAGTTGCCTGCCTGCCAGCGTGTGTGCCAGGCTCACAGCGTATACTGTGCCCACTTGCCCAGTGCCACCACTCATATCTGGTGTAAAAGTAGTGTAAATTTAAAAACAAAAGACTTTTTGGACTGTGAAACATCAGTCTGCTTTTTTGTGTCAGGCTCACAGCGTATACTGTGCCCACTTGCCCAGTGCCACCACTCATATCTTGTTTAATAGTAGTGTAAGTGTATATTTAAAAACAAAAAAACCTTTTTGGACTGTGAAACACCAGTCAGCTTTTTTGTGTCAGGCTCACAGCTTATACTGGGCCCACTTACCCAGTGCCACCACTCATATCTTGTTTAATAGTAGTGTAAGTGTACATTTAAAAAAATAAAAACTTTTTGGACTGTGAAACATCAGTCTGCTTTTTTTGTGTCAGGCTCACAGCGTATACTGGGCCCACTTGCCCAGTGCCACCACTCATATCTTGTTTAATAGTAGTGTAAGTGAACATTTAAAAAAATAAAAACTTTTTGGACTGTGAAACATCAATCTGCTTTTTTGTGTCAGGCTCACAGCTTATACTGGGCCCACTTGTCCAGTGCCACCACTCATATCTTGTTTAATAGTAGTGTAAGTGTACATTTAAAAACAAAAAAAACTTTTTGGACTGTGAAACATCAGTCTGCTTTTTTATTTCAGGCTCACAGCTTATACTGGGCCCACTTGCCCAGTGCCACCACTCATATCTTGTTTAATAGTAGTGCAAGTGTACATTTAAAAACAAAAAAAACTTTTTGGACTGTGAAACATCAGTCTGCTTTTTTTGTGTCAGGCTCACAGCTTATACTGGGCCCACTTGCCCAGTGCCACCACTCATATCTTGTTTAATAGTAGTGTAAGTGTACATTTAAAAAAATAAAAACTTTTTGGACTGTGAAACATCAGTCTGCTTTTTTGTGTCAGGCTCACAGCGTATACTGTGCCCACTTGCCCAGTGCCACCACTCATATCTTGTTTAATAGTAGTGTAAGTGTACATTTAAAAAAATAAAAACTTTTTGGACTGTGAAACATCAGTCTGCTTTTTTGTGTCAGGCTCACAGCTTATACTGGGCCCACTTGCCCAGTGCCACCACTCATATCTTGTTTAATAATAGTGTAAGTGTACACTTAAAAACAAAAAATATATTTTGGACTGTGAAACATCAGTCTGCTTTTTTGTGTCAGGCTCACAGCTTATACTGGGCCCACTTACCCAGTGCCACCACTCATATCTTGTTTAATAGTAGTGTAAGTGTACATTTAAAAAAATAAAAACTTTTTGGACTGTGAAACATCATTCTGCTTTTTTGTGTCAGGCTCACAGCGTATACTGTGCCCACTTGCCCAGTGCCACCACTCATATCTTGTTTAATAGTAGTGTAAGTGTACATTTAAAAACAAAAAAAAACTTTTTGGACGGTGAAACATCAGTCTGCTTTTTTGTTTCAGGCTCACAGCGTATACTGTGCCCACTTACCCAGTGCCACCACTCATATCTTGTTTAATAGTAGTGTAAGTGTACATTTAAAAAAATAAAAACTTTTTGGACTGTGAAACATCATTCTGCTTTTTTGTGTCAGGCTCACAGCGTATACTGTGCCCACTTGCCCAGTGCCACCACTCATATCTTGTTTAATAGTAGTGTAAGTATACATTTAAAAAAAAAATGATAGGCAGAGGCAGGCCACCCCGCAGGTGCCGTCGTGGTCATGGTGCTGTGATACCCTTTGGCCCTAGAATAATGCCCAGTGTTCAGTGGCCACGTCAAATGAACTCGAAAATTTTGGAGGAAATAGTTGACTTTTTAACACAGGACACCCAATCTTCTATAGCTTCCGCTCCGAACCTTGACGCACCATCCTCCTCCAGCTTATCTTCGGGCACCTCTCAAGTTACCACTCGCCCGCCTGCCGCCACCACCAACACTAGCACCACAGCCGCTTCACTTGATCTGTCAGAGGAGTTTTTTACACATCAGTTGGAAGAAATGAGTGATGCGCAACCATCATTGACAGAGGATGTAGATAACAGTGATATGTCTCAGTCAGGCAGCATTACAGACATGGATGTACGGTGTGATGATGATGATGTTGTACCCGCTGCTGCTTCCTTTGTTGATTTGTCAGATACAAGTGAAGCGGTTTATGATGACGATGCATCCGTGGATGTCACGTGGGTGCCCACTAGAAAAGAAGAAGAACAGGGGGAAAGTTCAGATGGGGAGACAGAGAGGAGGAGACGAGTTGGAAGCAGGGGGAGGTCATCGCGAGGAGCTAGTGGCACAGTCAGACAGCATGTATCGGCACCCGGGATCAGCCAGACAGCACACCAATCAACGCATGCTGTTGCCACCACCAGAATGCCATCATCGCAGAGCCAACCTGTACTCGATTGTGCGAAAGGAAGTAATGGCATGTCTGGCACACAGTGTTGGGGCAAGGGTCCATATGACCACTGATAGCTGGTCTGCAAAGCATGGTCAGGGCAGGTATATCACCTACACTGCACATTGGGTAAACCTGCTGACGGCTGCCAAGCATGGAATGCGTGGCTCTGCAGAGGAGGAGTTGGTGACACCGCCACGACTTGCAGTCAGGCCTGCTACTCCTCCTACTCCATCCTCTTCCATAACCTCCTCGGCTGAGTCTTCTTCTGCTGCTGTGTCTTGCTCCACATCAACGGCATCCCCCCAGCTCCCCAGGTACTATTCCACATCCCGGATACGGCAGTGTCACGCCATCTTGGGGTTGACTTGCCTGAAAGCAGAGAGTCACACCGGACCAGCACTCCTGTCTGCCCTGAACGCACAGGTGGTCAGTGGCTGACTCCACACCAACTGGAGATCGGCAAAGTGGTTTCTGACAACGGAAGTAATTTGGTGGCGGCATTGAAATTGGGCAAGTTGACACATGTGCCGTGCATGGCACATGTGTATAATCTGATCGTACAACGCTTTGTGCATAAGTACCCAGGCTTACAGGACGTCCTGAAGAAGGCCAGGAAGGTGTGTGGCTATTGAGGAGTTCCTACACGGCCATGGCGCACTTTTCCAATATCCAGTGGCGAAACAACATGCCAGTGAGGCACTTGATTTGCTACAGCCCGACACATTGGAATTCAACACTTCTAATGTTCGACCGCCTGCTCCAACAAGAAAAAGCCGTTAATGAGTATTTGTATGACCGGGGTGCTAGGACAGCCTCTGCGGAGCTGGGAATTTTTTTGCCACGTTACTGGACGCTCATGCACAATGCCTGTAGGCTCATGCGTCCTTTTGAGGAGGTGACAAACCTAGTCAGTTGCCCCAAAGGCACCATCAGCGACATCATACCATTTGTTTTCTTCCTGGAGTGTGCCCTGCGAAGAGTGCTGGATCAGGCCATAGATGAGCGTGAAGAGGAAGAGTTGTGGTCACCATGACCACCAGAAACAGCCTTATCAGCATCGCTTGCTGGACCAGCGGCAACGCTGGAAGAGGATTGTGAGGAAGTGGAGTCAGAGGAGGAATGTGGCTTTGAGGAGGAGGAGGAAAACCAAGCACAACAGGCATCCCAGGGTGCTCGCTGTCACCTATCTGGTACCCGTGGTGTTGTACGTGGCTGGGGGGAAGAAGATACCTTCAGTGAGATCACTGAGGACGAGGAACGGGACATGAGTAGCTCGGCATCCAACCTTGTGCAAATGGGGTCTTTCATGCTGTCGTGCCTGTTGAGTGACCCTCGTATAAAAAAGCTGAAGGAGAACGACCTGTACTGGGTGTCCACGCTACTAGACCCCTGGTACAAGCATAAAGTGCCTGAAATGTTACAGAATTACCCCAAGTCGGAAAGGATGCAGCAGTTCCAAAATAAATTAAAAAGTATGCTTTACACAGCGTATAAGGGTGATGTCCCAGCACAACACGAATCTAACAGGGGAAGAGGTGAAAGTAATCCTATGACTGCCACGACCACGCCAGCAAGGACAGGACACTTTACAGACGTGTTGTTGATGGATGACATGCAGAGCTTTTTAACTCCTATGCATCGCCACAGCTCTTTGGGGTCCACCCTCAGAGAATGACTCGACCGACAGGTAGCAGACTACCTCGCCTTAACTGCAGATCTCGACACTCTGAGGAGTGATGAACCCCTTGACTACTGGGTGTGCAGGCGTGACCTGTGGCCTGAGCTATCCCAATTTGTGATAGAACTTCTGGCCTGCCCCGCTTCAAGTGTCCTGTCAGAAAGCACTTCAGTGCAGCAGGAGGTATTGTCACTGAGAAGAGAAGTCGCCTAGGTCAAAAAAGTCTAGATTACCTCACCTTTATTAAGATGAATGAGGGATGGATCCCGAAAGGACTGACATTGGGCGATACATTCAAGTAAAAAAGGCCTGATGAGATGAGCTGCCTTGGGCTCCACACAGTTCTGTATTTTATCTTCGAATGCCGGATGACTTGCGTGACTTATCTGCCACCAGCTAGGGTTCAAGCCACAATGTTTTAGGGCACTTTCTGCCTGGGAAAAAAAGATGAATTTTTCTGGCCGCTGCTGCAGCAGCGGCTACAACAATACCTAATTTTTCAGGCATGTGTACATGCCTAATTTATCTGGCCTCTGGTGCAGCACTGTGGCTTCAAAAACCAAACCAATAAAAAAAGGCACATAACAGGGATTAAATTGATAGGAATAGTAATACTTAACACACCACTCCTATCTGGTGGCACATTAGATTGCATGCGCATGCCCCAAATTTGAAGTAGGAGGACTGACCAAGCATCTTTTTCCATCTCCCGGTTCCTAAAATCCATGCCATATACACGTCCCCTGATAGGGGACGGAACTGGGTTTAAACTGATAGGAATAGTACTACTTAACACACCTTATAATAATGCAGAGAGAGGCAATGCAGAGAGAGGAGTCTGAAGAAGAGGAGTCAGAGGAGGAAGGTGGCTTTGAGGAGGTGGAAGACCAAACACAGCAGGCGTCCCAGGGGGCTTGTTGTCACCTTTCAGGGACCCCTGGGGTTGTACGTGGCTGGGTGGAGGAAGAGACCTTCAATGACATCAGTGAGGACAAGGAACGGGACATGGCTAGCTTGGTATCCAACCTTGTGCAAATGGGAAGTTTGCGGTTGTGCAAATGGACTGTTTGCAGTTGTGTAAATGGACTGTTTGCGGTTGTTTGCGGTGCGTTAAATGGGGAGTTTGGTCTGTCACTGTGAAGCGGGCGTAACCCTTACACTACCTGATCGATACAAAATCATACCTGATGTTTTAAAGCACGTTATTCCAAACAATTTAGGAATGTTAGGTGATTTATGCCCTTTATGGATTAAAACCAGACTCTGCATCAACTATGTAATTTTACGTGGGAGTTTTGCCATGGATCCCCCTCCGGCATTGCTACAGTCCAGGTGTTAGTACCCTTGAAACAACTTTTCCATCACTATTGTGGCCAGAAAGAGTCCCTGTGGGTTTTAAAATTCGCCTGCCTATTGAAGTCAATGGCGGTTCGCCCGGTTCGCCCGTTCGCGAACTTTTGCGGACGGTCGCGTTCGCCGTTCGCGAACGGAAAAATTTAAGTTCACGACATCACTATTCTCTAACACCTGAGACCTCATATTTCTGAGCCCTTATAACTTTTTTGTGCAATATTTTTTAAAATAATTTTTATTAGATAGTGTTGTTATGAGTGTAAATGTACTTTGTAATGTATTTTTGATGTGTTTTGTACAACTTTTTTGTTTTGTGAAACAGTTAACCAGAGCTCTAAGGAAGCAGTAATCATCCTTGTGGAAATCGTTCAAGCGATCACGTTTAATTTCACCTTGTCATACCAGCAGTATAGCTTGCGCGTAACTGTTAGTGCTCCACTTGTAATCTGACCCATAATAATAGGGGTTAATCCCAGTTGGGGGAAGCTATTATGAATGAAGGCTAAAGCCTGCAATGGCTCCTGAGAGATGTCTATGAGTGAAAGGGGCAGTAAGAAGTGGAGAGTGAGAAAGAATGAGAGGGTAAGTGATAAAGAAAGTGCTAGAATAAGAGAGAGGAAAAGTGATAGAAGACTAGACAGGGAAAGTGTAGAGGGAGAGACAGTCTGGGAGAGAGGGGACTGAGAAGGTGAAACAGAGTGTGAGTGAAAAAAAATGATAGAGAGTGAGAGAGAAAGTGGGAGTGGAAGGGTCATGAGCACGAGTATTAAATCTGACAAAAAGAGATTGAGCAGAGACAGAAGAAATTCAGCGATAGGTTGAGGAAAGAAAGAACCAGTGAGGTTCCAACAAAAAATAGGAAAAGGACCCCCCCCCCCCAAAAAAATAAGGTAAAAAAATATTGGTTAGGACATAGTAAAAAACCTAATGATCACGTTAAAAAGAACAGTGCTCTATATCCCATCCACTCAGGGCCGTCTTTAATATTGACTGGACCCTGGGCGAAAATTTTCTTGCCCCCCCCCCATGCAATTTCGCTCTGCACCCCAACATCTCAAAAAATAACTAAATCAATTTTTTTTTAATTATTAGCCCAGCAGTGGATTATCCACTGCTGAACTAATCATTTAAAAAAAATGAAATAAATTGCAATATGTGAAACTGGACCTAAGCAGTACTAATAAGTAAATAAATATATAAATTCCTCCACTGTGGATTCATTTAATATTCTTTTGAATGTGATTCTGGTGTGAGGTTAGTTGGTTAAAGAGATTTAGGGCAGCCAACAGGAGCAAAGCAAGGTAAAGACTGAGGAGGAAGCAGGAAGCATGGAGGTGCAGTATAAGTTTACTGACTGGAACAGCAGAACTACTATGGGAAGCTGTAAAATCTGAGACAGAGAGAAAACAAAAAACTATAAAAATAAACCTTACATTAATGTGTGAAGTATCAGCATGACACTATACATCAGCCACAGCAGCACATGTCACTTCTTTGCTAGGAACAAGTTCCCTCTCACCTTGCACTAGACAATGCTGCATGGGGAGGGGTGTGTGTGCACTCACTTATTCTTCCCACTGACACCTTTCTACAAGCGCTGTTCCCCTAACAAACTTCAGTTAGTTAATCTTAGGGCCACAGCAGGAAGAGCAGGGCTAAGGGGACCAGCAGACTGGATGCTTTCTGTCAAAGGCTGCATGGATACAGTGTGAGATGAGTCACACAGCCTCAAGACTGAAGAAAGCAGTGTATGCAGCTGCACAGATGCTCAAATCCTCACGTGCTTGCCGCTCCAGCTTTCTGCTGCATGCGCCTACAGTCAGCCCTACCCAGAAACAATCCCTACCACCAGAGCAGTTACCTGGTAACAGTGGTAACCCCAGTAGGACTTTTTGTGATGCAGTGGGAATGGCTGGATGCCGAGTTAGGGCTTTGCATTCAGTGCTGCACAGTGCACATCTAAAACAGCACATGGCACTAGCTTGGCATATCACATGACACCAGCACGGTCTGGCACAGTTTAAAAAAAATAAAAAAAATAAAGCAGAGTACTTTTTACTGTGACAGTTTTAGGACTGAATATGTGTGTTCCCCATGTCAAATCAGCAGTCTGGTATGTTGGGCCCCTCAACAGAAACTGGGCCCTGGGCAGCTGCCCCTTTTGCCCTGTGTTAAAGACGGTCCTGCATCCACTCACATAATGCATACATCAATCTTTTCAGAAGAAAACACATAGGGCTAGATTACAAATTGTGCACTATTGTTAGAACGGGCGCGATATTGCAATATTTCACCAGCTCTAATTTGTGCTCTTATTATAATTTGAAAGTAAACATGACAGCACAAGCACAAACTAAATTTGCGCTTGCCAGGTTAGTGTGACTGAGACCTCGTGTAAATGGTTAATGCTGAATTAAAAAGTTTCACCAAACACAGCATAAATGCATTAAAAATAAAGTGTTACACTCATATATACAGTATCTGTTAACAATTATTTATAGGAATTTTAATAAAAAAAGTTACAAGGGTTAAAGATAAATGGTATTTGAGAAGGAGTTTGAATATTAAAAAGGGCTAAAGGTACTAATCTAATATATTTTTTCCTCAAGGAATTGCGAAAAGTTGTTGATTGGGACTTACACTGGGTAGGAAGCTATTTGACTATTTGGGGGATATTTATCAAAGCGTCAACTATGTTGCATTCGCGGGGTGTCAATACGCTCGCCAAACATAGCCAAACATCGCAGCCGCGGGTCCTGAATACGATCTCCTTATTTATCAGAAAAAGCCGTCAAAAACACGCACGTCAAGTACGGTGCGAAGAGCATCAGACTAGTGGTTAACTAACAGTCATCGATGTTGCGGTTAATCAGGTTTTTCCCAACTTAATTTATACCACTTCATTACGTGTCCACACAAAAAGCACATTTCTCTTTAGCACATTATTGTATATAGTGTAAATGTATTCTTTTTCTGAGCAGGACTAATTACGAATACAGCAAGTAGCGACATATTTGGTGGACAGTGAATTATTAGAATTCTTTTTAAGATTGTACATACATATTTTAGTATGTATACACACACACATATATATATGTGTATGTGGTGTGTGTGTGTTATGTCAGAAATCTTTGGCAAACCTATTTACATGTCCCTAAGTTCCTTTTTTGGTTCTAAACAATGTTGTCTGTCATATCTCTGTGTTTATTTATAAATGTATTATTATTCTGAGCAGGAAAAATTGCAAATATAACATGTAATCAGAGTATCATATGTATTTATTTGCAATCTATGGCTATTTTAAAGGGATAGGAAAGTAAAAAATTAAGTTGCACTACTGGAAGCTAGCTGCTAATCGGTGCCTGCACACATTTGTCTCTTTGATTGGCTAAATAGATGTGTGCAGCTAGCTGCCAGTAGTGCAAAGCTTTTCCTTCAGCAAAGGATAACAAGAGAATGAAGCAAATTTGATAATAGAAGAAAATTGGAAAGTTGTTTAAAATTGTATGTTCTATCCAAATCATGAAATAATATTTTGGGGTTTTCTCTCCCTTTAAGAGCTGAGCCAGGTTTCTCTCTGCAACCTGTCTAACTCCTCCTGATTGTCATCTATTTAAAAAAAACACCCTTCACAGGTGTTATAAAATGGGCTGGCATATAAGACTGACATTTCTTACTGAAAAAGAAATTCAAGAGAAGAAAGAAATACACTGAAAATAGCATGACAGTAAAGAGGTTATTTTAATTTCTGCTGTATCTGATTCATGACAATTTAAAGTTAGGTGGGCTATCCCTTTGAGCTATCAGTTTAAGATTATATTGAATCAAACATCAATTTGAATTTTAAAATCCTTGTCTAAAATATTA
Source organism: Bombina bombina (assembly GCF_027579735.1). Classification (NCBI taxonomy): domain Eukaryota; kingdom Metazoa; phylum Chordata; class Amphibia; order Anura; family Bombinatoridae; genus Bombina; species Bombina bombina. The sequence continues at coordinate 575,514,858 of NC_069502.1, forward strand.
CACTGTGTCCTAATGTCAGCATCAATGTTTATCTTTAATACTAATTTCACATATACATACTTTCAAAGTATAATACACAATGTAACAAATGGCACTTACAAGTTCTGATGAGTGATCAATCGAGTATCGAGCAATTTGATTCGTTAGTGATAGTTTATAATGTGTATTTGAATCAGATTGGCTGATGTCATAAATCATGTGATTATGCATATTCCAATCAAAAGTGGTGGAAAAATTCACTAGTGTGTGGGTTGTTTAGGAGTTGGCGTCACAATTGGTGCGAAAAGTGTTGTGTCAAATATGGCACAAGTGGAGAGTGGGACTTGAATTACATGGCTTAAACATGATGCACATAGATTTTTTCAAACAAATAAAAAGGAAGTTAGCTATATTATGTTGTTTATTTATTTCATTTTTATCTCTATATCTATTAGTGCGACAAGTTTGGACCAAAACTTTGCACCAAATATTTAGAAATAATATTGTCCCCTTGATTTGTAATGAGAGACAAAGTTGTAGCATAATCCCTCAGTAGTAATGTATTTTTTATTTTTATCCCAATTTCTACTAGTGCACCAAATGTGGAGCAATAATATTGTTTGATTTAGAAAGGGTATACAATTTTAATAAAGTTTCTAATTTACTTTTATTATGTAATATACTTCATTCTCTTGCAGCATCGAACTTAAGCTTTCTGTGTTTTCAGACTCCCATTGAGTTCTATGGCATCCGTGACCTGAAGGGTGGTGGATTGAAAACCAGGTACGCTGAGTCGGAAAAGACGCAAGGTGTAACTGTAGAAATTTTAATAAATTCATGAGTGCTTCAAATAGTGTCGAATAGGAGGGCGTAATGAAACACAATTCCTGCTCGAATTCAACGGGTTTTCAACTCGTATTGATCTGTGTCGGATTGAGATCGCTGGATCGTATGTTACGTCACAAATTTCAACATTTGCCGATTTTGCCGCTTTGATAACTACAGTGGATCAATCTTGTGACAATTACGACCGCGGAATTCATGCGTATTTTCGGTTTGACGCTTTGATAAATATCCCCCTTTGCATGTTTCAAAGCTAATTACACTTATTTCTGACTTTTGCACAAAATACACAAAAGTTTGGATGCTCCCAGTGATACATACGTCTGAGGAAGGGGGAGCCTGTTTGCTATAGAAAAGAACTAGCGAGTGCCATCTTATTACTGCCCTTTGTTAGGACCAGTTTACTCTGTGGTGATTGGGGTTCATAAAGCAGTTATAACGCAGTTTTACAACAAAATTTAGATGAGTAATAATAATTAATTATAATAAGGAAAACTTTGTTTTAACCATTTCCCTTGTCCTCCGTGCCTGATAATAGGGATGTGCTAGAATGCTACCTTTATCCTGCCCCATGGCAAAATATGTTACCTTATTCAATTATATGCAAACTAACTCAAAGTTAGCAACGCGCATGTGCAATCTGTTTAACATATGCGCACACTAGCTTTGATCAGTGTGCTCGTGAGCGTGCACCACTAGGTATAGTGCACATTTTTCTCCAGGAGCAATTTCTCTCAGTGGAACCAATCAATCTGCTTACACACAGTGAAACGTAAAGCCTATATTGCAGAATTCCACTATTGCTCAGCAGCATGTTTGCAAAGTAACTCATCCAATTTTGTGTTTGACGTGGGCGCACCCATTAGATATAGTAGGCCATTAATATTCATGGACCAATTATGTATATTACAAAGGGATTAATAAACCGCTAATTGAATATATAGACTCATGCACACAAGGCAGCAGCACAATCTAATCACTGCTGAAAATGGACACTTATTTAGTGAGCGCTGGTCCGTATTTACAGTAACAGTGGACATCACCGTGGGGGCTGGCGCATGTTTATAGTGCTGCTGGGAGTGTGAACAGAAAATAAAGTACAGGGTATTGGTAATAAAATATAAAAACAGACTTTTTCAAAACTTAGAAAATGAACTTTGTTGTTAGACCAGCAATAGCCTATGTAATTAATTCATCTTAAGCATTTAAAAATAATTCTCATATTGGGTAAACTTTCCCATTAACTTGTCTGTTACCTTGGCAGCTGTACATTGGAGGTGAGAGTGCGCTATTACTGGACTGTTAGTACATCAAAATATATATAAGTATATACGTATAAATATAAAATACTTATATATTTTATACCTTTTTTATTGGGACTAAGATTGGGCTAGATTACTACTGAGCACTAGTTAGTGCTTTTGCTTGAGCGATATTGAGATTAGAAGTAAATCTTTTGGGTTTGCGCTCGTATTATGAGATAAAAGTAAAAACCTGGCGACGCGCAAAAAATGTTAGAATATTGTGTGTGATAAGCTATTCCCCCATTAAAGTCACTGGAGAAAAAAAAGTGAAAAAAAAAACCCCACTCTCGTGGTAACCTGAACAGATAATCTAAAGTGTGCAAACCTGACATGAAAATATGAATATTTCACATTCCAATGTTCTTCACATAGCACAATAAGTTCTATTATTCATAAATACATAGTTCTATATATATCTGATCGTATTTTAGTACAATATATATCTATATAACTATATATATATTATATATATATATATATATATATATATATATAAAAAGGGTATAGATATTTACAGATACATATAGGAATATCTATTTAAAAATACTTAGATCATATTCCCCTTTGTGAAGACATTGGAGTGTTAATTATTTACAGTAAATACATAATTAAAAGATTTATTGATTATGAATATTATATAAATAAGCTTTTACATGTTATAGTGTAATTCAAAGGGGCTTCCAATGCACTTCTATATATGTCAATATATGTGTACAAATGTATGTATGTGTTTATATGTGTATATATGTCTGAAAATACATAAATACACATATAAATGCATAGACACATACTGTATGTATACATATATAGCCATATATATTTATATACATAAATATACATATTTATATATTTATATGTATGTATCTCAATGTTAAAGCCCTTCATCTGCCTCTTTTTTCCTAACACTTCAAATCTCATAGCTTTGAGCCTTTATAACATTTGTGGTGCAATGTAAATTTTTTAATAATTTTTATTAAATGGTGTTTTTTATGAGTGTAAGTGTACTTTGTAATGAATTTTGAATGTTTTTTGTGGCACTTTTTTGTTTTGCAAAACAGTTAACCAGAGCTCTGAGTTGCAGTAATCATTCTAGTATAAATCGCAATTGCACTCAAGTTATCGCATTTACTTTAAACTCGCAATACCAGCGATAAGACCAAGGAGCGCAAACAGTCACGATAAATCCGTTATAGCTTGCGTGCAAATGTTTGCGCTCCACTCGTAATCTGACACATAATGTTCAAACAGTTGAGGATATCCCAAAGTACATATTAGCAACACCCAGCCAACAGTGGACCCCAAAGATAATAAGGGGCCGATTTATGATAGTGTGAGCGGACATGATCCGATATTGCGGATCATGTCTGCTGCACATCAATAAATGCCAACAGTATACGCTGTCGCTATTTATCATTGCAACCAGCAGTTCTTGTGAACTGCTGGTGCCATGCCGCCCCTGCAGATTCTCGGCCAATTGGCCACTAGCAGGGGATGTCAATTAACCCGATCGTATACGATCGGGTTGATTTCTGTTTGACGCCTCAGAGCAGGCGGACAGGTTATGGAACAGCAGTCTTTATAACTCGGGGCATCAAGCTACATACGGAGCTTGATGAATTATGCCCCTTAGGGTAATGTATACACGGGAACAGAGTATGGGATATGCTGATTCTTAGGGGATAACCCTCAGTACTTAGCAGCAAGCTAAAAGAGCAAGAGAAAAACCATACCAAGGCTAGTATTCAATTTGAAAGCATAATATTCAAACAGTCGAGGATATCCCAAAGTATACAACTAGATGGTGCAGTAAAGTTAAAATGAACAGCCTTAGCAGAACGTGGTAAATACGGGTGCAGTCCATCACACCGAGAATTGCCTAGCCTCATATATTGGTGCAGTTGTCAAGCAGATGTATTAAAGCAATCATGACTTATATTGCTCACATAAAGCCAGCACGGTTGGAATAAACGCTGATCCCGCAGTACAAACACGTAACAATGTGGCATTTATAGAGCTCTGATCACACACCCCAGTACAAAAAATACACTGCTGTATACTGGCAGGTTTCCATACTAGCACAGCAAAGGTAAACTCTGCCCTCGTGGCCCACACATGTAGACTGTGCAAATGCTGCTCATAGTATCACTGGAAGTGGTCAATCAATTTCCATATGCTGCACCGGCCCGTTGTAAATACCACTCAATTAAGCCACTATTATGGCGGTATGTCTTAGCAAAAGTTTTCTTCTAGGTCAACTGGCAAACTATGGCCTAGATTTGGAGTTTTGTCGGTAACGACCCGAAAAACTAACGCCGGCTTTTTTATGGCCGCACCATAAAATAACTCTGGTATCGAGAGTCCACATAAAGGCTGCGTTAGGCTCCAAAAAAGGAGCGTAGAGCATTTTTAACGCAGCTTTCAACTCTCGATACCAGAGTTGCTTACGGACGCGGCCAGCCTCAAAAACGTGCTCGTGCACGATTCTCCCATAGGAAACAATGGGGCTGTTTGAGCTGAAAAAAAAACCAAACACCTGCAAAAAGCTGCGTTCAGCTCCTAACGCAGCCCCATTGTTTGCTATGCGGTAACCCTTCCTACGTCTGCACCTAACACTCTAACATGTACCCCGAGTCTAAACATCCCTAACCTTACACTTATTAACCCCTAATCTACCGCCCCCCGCTATCGCTGACCCCTGCATATTATTATTAACCCCTAATCTGCCGCTCCGTAAACTGCCGCCACCTACGTTATCCTTATGTACCCCTAATCTGCTGCCCCCTAACACCGCCGACCCCTGTATTATATTTATTAACCCCTAATCTGCCCCCCGCCACGTCGCCTCCACCTGCCTACACTTATTAACCCCTAATCTGCCGACCGCAAAGCGCCGCCACCTACGTTATCCTTATGTACCCCTAATCTGCTGCCCCCTAACACCGCCGACCCCGTATATTATATTTTATTAACCCCTAATCTGCCCCCCTCAACGTCGCCTCCACCTGCCTACACTTATTGACCCCTAATCTGCCGACCGCCACCTACGTTATACTTATGTACCCCTAATCTGCTGCCCCTAACACCGCCGACCCCCTCTATTAATTTATTAACCCCTAATCTGCCCCCACAACGTCGCCTCCACCTGCCTACACTTCTTAACCCTAATATGCCGACCGGACCTGAGCGCTACTATAATAAAGTTAATAACCCCCTAATCCGCCTCACTACCCCTATCATAAATAGTATTAACCCCTAATCTGCCCTCCCTAACATCGCCACCACCTAACTTCAATTATTAACCCCTAATCTGCCGACCGAATCTCGCCGCTATTCTAATAAATGTATTAACCCCTAAAGCTAAGTCTAACCCTAATACTAACACCCCCCTAAGTTAAATATAATTTAAATCTAACGAAATAAATTATCTCTTATTAAATAAATTATTCCTATTTAAAGCTAAATACTTACCTGTAAAATAAATCCTAATATAGCTACAATATAAATTATAATTATATTATAGCTATTTTAGGATTTATATTTATTTTACAGGTAACTTTGTATTTATTTTAATCAGGTACAATAGCTATTAAATAGTTAAGAACTATTTAATAGCTAAAATAGTTAAAATAATTACAAATTTACCTGTAAAATAAATCCTAACCTAAGTTACAAATAAACCTAACACTACACTATCAATAAATTAATTAAATAAACTACCTACAATTACCTACAAATTAACCTAACACTACACTATCAATAAATTAATTAAATACAATTGCTACAAATAAATACAATTAAATAAACTAGCTAAAGTACAAAAAATAAAAAAGAACTAAGTACAAAAAATAAAAAAATATTTACAAACATAAGAAAAATATTACAACAATTTTAAACTAATTAAACCTACTCTAAGCCCCCTAATAAAATAACAAAGCCCCCCAAAATAAAAAAAAATGCCCTACCCTATTCTAAATTACTAAAGTTCAAAGCTCTTTTACCTTACCCAGCCCTGAACAGGGCCCTTTGCGGGGCATGCCCCAAGAAGTTCAGCTCTTTTGCCTGTAAAAGAAAAAATACAATACCCCCCCCCCAACATTACAACCCACCACCCACATACCCCTAATCTAACCCAAACCCCCCTTAAATAAACCTAACACTAAGCCCCTGAAGATCATCCTACCTTGTCTTCAACCATACCAGGTTCACCGATCGGTCCAGAAGAGCTCCTCCGATGTCCTGATCCAAGCCCAAGCGGGGGCTGAAGAAGTCCATGATCCGGCTGAAGTCTTCATCCAAGCGGGCCAGAAGAGGTCTTCCATCCGATTGAAGTCTTCATCCAAGCGGCATCCATCCGGAGCGAAGCGGGGCAGCATCCTGAAGACCTCCACCGCGGAACATCCATCCTGGCCCGACGACTGAACGACGAATGACGGTTTCCTTTAAATGACGTCATCCAAGATGGCGTCCCTCAAATTCCGATTGGCTGATAGGATTCTATCAGCCAATCGAATTAAGGTAGGAATATTCTGATTGGCTGATGGAATCAGCCAATCAGAATCAAGTTCAATACGATTGGCTGATCCGATCAGCCATCAGATTGAGCTCGCATTCTATTGGCAATAGAATGCGAGCTCAATCTGATTGGCCGATCAGCCATGTTCAGGGCTGGTAAGGTAAAAGAGCTTTGAACTTTAGTAATTTAGAATAGGGTAGGGCATTTTTTTATTTTGGGGGGCTTTGTTATTTTATTAGGGGGCTTAGGAGTAGGTGTAATTAGTTTAAAATTGTTGTAATATTTTTCTATGTTTGTAAATATTTTTTTATTTTTTGTAACTTAGTTCTTTTTTATTTTTTGTACTTTAGCTAGTTTATTTAATTGTATTTCTTTGTAGCAATTGTATTTAATTAATTTATTGATAGTGTAGTGTTAGGTTAATTGTAGGTAATTGTAGGTAGTTTATTTAATTAATTTATTGATAGTGTAGTGTTAGGTTTATTTGTAACTTAGGTTAGGATTTATTTTACAGGTAAATTTGTAATTATTTTAACTATTTTAGCTATTAAATAGTTCTTAACTATTTAATAGCTATTGTAACCTGTTAAAATAAATACAAAGTTACCTGTAAAATAAATATAAATCCTAAAATAGAGATAATTAATTTCGTTAGATTTAATTATATTTAACTTAGGGGGGTGTTAGTATTAGGGTTAGACTTAGCTTTAGGGGTTTAATACATTTATTAGAATAGCGGCGAGATTCGGTCGGCAGATTAGGGGTTAATAATTGAAGTTAGGTGTTGGCGATGTTAGGGAGGGCAGATTAGGGGTTAATACTATTTATGATAGGGTTAGTGAGGGCGGATTAGGGGTTAATAACTTTATTATAGTAGCGCTCAGGGTCCGGTCGGCAGATAGGGGTTAAGAAGTGTAGGCAGGTGGAGGCGACGTTGTGGGGGGCAGATTAGGGGTTAATAAATATAATATAGGGGTCGGCGGTGTTAGGGGCAGCAGATTAGGGGGTACATAAGGATAACGTAGGTGGCGGCGCTTTGCGGTCGGCAGATTAGGGGTCAATAAGTGTAGGCAGGTGGAGGCGACGTTGAGGGGGGCAGATTAGGGGTTAATAAATATAATATAGGGGTCGGCGGTGTTAGGGGCAGCAGATTAGGGGTACATAAGGATAACGTAGGTGGCGGCGCTTTGCGGTCGGCAGATTAGGGGTTAATAAGTGTAGGCAGGTGGAGGCGACGTTGAGGGGGGCAGATTAGGGGTTAATAAATATAATACAGGGGTCGGCGGTGTTAGGGGCAGCAGATTAGGGGTACATAAGGATAACGTAGGTGGTGGTCGGCAGATTAGGGGTTAAAAAATTTTTTTCGAGTGTCGGCGATGTGGGGGGGACCTCGGTTTTAGGGGGTACATAGGTAGTTTATGGGTGTTAGTGTACTTTAGAGCACAGTAGTTAAGAGCTTTATAAACCGGCGTTAGCCCAGAAAGCTCTTAACTACTGACTTTTTTCCTGCGGCTGGAGTTTTGTCGTTAGATGTCTAACGCTCACCTTCAGAAACGACTCTAAATACCGGAGTTAGAGAAATCCCATTGAAAAGATAGGATACGCAATTGACGTAAGGGGATCTGCGGTATGGAAAAGTCGCGGCTGGGAAAGTGAGCGTTAGACCCTATTTTGAGTGACTCCAAATACCGGCGGTAGCCTAAAACCAGCATTAGGAGCCTCTAACGCTGTTTTCACGGCTAACGCCAAACTCTAAATCTAGGCCTGAGTGACTTCCAACACATAGTGCAGTAATCTGGTGTTCTGTTAGATCACCCAGTTCATCAGATAAGCCAATCACGTCACTTGTCTGACCACAAATTCACTCAATGCATAATTACCCCTTCTTAACTATCTTGTTTGCCTCCACCTGGGGGTTCACAGAAGATCATCAATGCACCCCCCCCTTGAACTCCCCCAGGTGGAGGCAAAAACAATAGTGAAGATGGGGGAATTACAGTGGCAGCATATATATGTCTGATTAACAACAAATACAATGGAAGCAGCAGATCAGTTCCATTGTCAAGATTTGCTACCTGCGGTGGAGCAAATGCACAGTGAGTGAATTTGTGGTCAGAATTGGCTGATCTGACAGATGTGTAGTGAGTGAATTTGTGATCAGACAGCTGATTCCACGTCACCAGAAGTAATGTGATTGGCTAATCTGTTAAATCGGTTCATCTGTCAGAACACCGGCATTTGGCAACCCAGCCTCAAACAGCTGATGCACATTTTATCCCCCACTTAGCATACACATGGGCTGCACCCAGGCTCATACATACTTTGGGATATACTTGACTGTTTGAACATGATGCTTTTTAGCACAATGTTTGTTTCTAGGCTAAACCCTATCCCTGAAGTTTTCATGCTTTTATTTCTGTGTTGAACCATCATTTAGGATGTGAATCATCCTTATTATGCACTGTTACTTTTAAATTGATATATTTTTCTTAAATAAACTTTTTTGCTTGGATCCCTTGCTTTACTTGAGGACAGTATTTTCTCTCCTCATTGTTTTCACTTTTTCTTTAATAGTTATATGAATACTTTTTGAAGGATCTGCTCCAATGTGAAAAAGTTTATTTTTCTTTCTAAAGCATCATGTTCCTAACTCTTTTCTATAAAGAAAAACATAGTGTGTCTCCTCAAGTCGCCTGAAAAAAATGTGAAAACTTTGAATGTAATAGTGAGGTGCTGAACTTGTGGGCATCTTAGTCTCACATGCTGAATGATATACCTTAATGTTTATTTAGTATGGTTGCTATAAGCAAGGCTATATAGCTGATCATAGTTATATAGGCACATAGGTAGTCCCCTGTTTATATGTTGCCAAGGTCACCAGAACTTACTCTTCCAGATCACTATAAATTAAGGATTATTTAGCTGATCATTAAATGTCTAAGACACATCAACTATTATGTTTAAAAGAAACCTGTTTCAGAAAAGTAATCAGTAAAAAAAAAAAAATATACATTGAGCTTTTGTTTATTTTTACTCGTACATATATGTTTGTGTAATTAAGTTTAAGAGAATATGTCATGGTTGAAGGGGGGTGGGCTTATGGTATAAAAGGGATGCTAAGGACTAATATATATACTATATACTAAGATATACTAAGGACTAATTGTACGCACCTGCACGCCTCACTATGCTTTTAAAATGTTTACAAAAAATGCTTGATTTTTATGAATTTATGCTATTGAAGCTCCATGAATGATTAACTAACCCACTGTTTTGGATTATGTGATAAATGATTCTAAGTAATATCCCCACAACTACATTATAAGGATTTAAGAACTGGTTGACTAGTTATTGGGACTCACTGTTAATATGTAAAACATGTTTTTTTTATATAATTTTGTGTTGTGATTCTTGGGACAACGACCCTTTTCCTGTTTCAGCTTGATGCCATACTTCCTAAAAGGTGAAACATACAACTTCTAGCATGTGAAAAACATATTTTTCTTATAGGACATAGTAATTGGCATATGAGAAGACCTAGTGCAAGATTCAGGCACTCCCCAGAAGCTCCCTGATAAACATATGGGTTCAGAATTTACCATAAAAAATGAATGTATGCTTTATAGATTTTTTTTTAGCCATTTGTCAGATAATATTCTGCTGCTCAGATCGGAACAGCCAATAGAATGCAAGCTCAATCTGATTGGCTGATTGGATCAGCCAATCGGATTGAACTTGAATCTGATTGGCTGATTCAATCAGCCAATCAGATTTTTTTAACTTAATTCCGATTGGCTGATAGAATCCTATCAGCCAATCGGAATTCGGCGGATGCCATCTTGGATGACGTCATTTAAAGGTACCTCATTCGTAGTTCAGTAGTCGTCCGGGATGGATGCTCGGGCGGCGGAGCGAAGAAAGAAGATTTGAAGATGCCGCCGGAAGAATGAAGACTTTGCTGCCGCTTGGAGGAAGACGTCGCCGGAGGAAGAATTCTTCTTTGCCGCTTGGAGGAAGACATCGCCGGAGGAAGAATTCTTCTTTGCCGCTTGGAGGAAGACATCGCCGGAGGAAGAATTCTTCTTTGCCGCTTGGAGGAAGACATCGCCCGGATCGGATCAGGAGTTCGGCCCGGTGTGGTGAAGACAAGGTAGGGAGATCTTCAGGGGGGTAGTGTTAGGCTTTTTTAAGGGGGGTTTGGGTGGTTTTAGAATAGGGGTATGTGGGTGGTGGGTTGTAATGGGGGGGGAGTATTGTATTTGTATGCAAAAGAGCTGAATTCTTTGGGGCATGCCCCACAAAAGGCCCTTTTAAGGGCTGGTCAGGCAAAGAGCTTTGAAATTTGTTTAATTTAGAATAGGGCAGGGAATTTTTTTTATTTTGGGGGGTTTATTATTTTATTAGGGGGCTTAGAATAGGTGTAATTAGCTTAAATATCTTGTAATCTTTTTTTTATTTTTTGTAATTTAGTGTTTGTTTTTTTTTGTAATTTAGTTTAGTTAATTTAATTGTATTTTTAGATAGATGTTTGTAGTTTATTTAATTTATTGATAGTGTAGGTGTATTTGTACTTAGGTTAGGATTTATTTTACAGGTAATTGGGTAATTATTTTTAACTAGGTAGATATTAAATAGTTAATAACTATTTAATAGCTATTATACCTAGTTAAAATAATTAACAATTTACCTGTAAAATAAATATTAACCCTAACATAGCTACAATGTAATTATTAATTATATTGTAGCTATCTTAGGGTTTATTTTATAGGTAAGTATTTAGATTTAAATAGGAATATTTTAGTTTATAAATGAATTAGATTAATTTAATATAAATTTAGTTAGGGGGTGTTAGGGTTAGATAGAGTTAATATAGTTAATATAAATACTATAGTAACTATATTAACTATATTAACCCTAATATAATTAGGGTTTAATATAGTTAATATATATAATGTAATACCTATATTAACTATAATATACTTAGGGGTAATATAGATCATATAGCTGGCGGCGGGGTAGGTAGATTAAATTAGGGGTTAATCATTTTAATAGAGATGGCGGCGGTGTAAGGGCTTACATTAGGGGTTAATAATTTTAATATAGCTGGCGGGCGGTGTTAGGGGCTCACTTTAGGGGGTTATAGATATAATTATATCTGGCGGCGGGGTACGGGAGCGACGGTTTAGGGGTTAATAACTTTATTAGGTTGCGGCGGGGTACGGGAACGGCGGTTTAGGGGTTAATAGCTTTTTTATTGTTAGGATAGTGAGGGGGGGATAGCGGATAGAGGGTTAGACGTGTCGGCTATGTTAGGGAGGCGTGTTAGACGTGTCGGGCTATGTTTAGGAGGCGTGGTTAGACAGTGCGGGGTGATTTAGACTTTAGTCAGGTTTTGTAGGCGCCGGCAGTTTCTAACGTGGCGCAAGTCACTGGCGACTCCAAAAATCTGCACTTACGCAGATTTCTGGACATCGCTGGTTTGTGAGACTTGCGCCACTTTAGCAAGTGACGGCGCCGCATATTGGATGGCTCGAGTTGCGAGCTGAAACTGCGGGCGACGTGGGTTCCCTCGCTTGCGCCGCAAACTGCGATCTATATCGTATCGCGCCCCTAGATTATATGTGATAGACCTAGATTATAGCTGATGGACATGAGTCACCAGGATCTGCACTCATTCCTTGTAAAACCTGGGAGAGCAGGAAAATTCATAATAAAAAACACAAGGGGGCCGATTTATTAAGGGCCGAATAGCCCTGAATGCCCCTGTTTCCGGGCAAGCCTTCGGGCTCACTGAAAACAGGAGTTATGAAGCAAACGGTCTTAAAACCGCACGATCAAATACGGATCGGGTTGATTGACACCCCCTGCTAGTGGCCGATTGCCCCGTGAATCTGCAGGGGGCGGCTATGTGCACAAGCAGTTCACCAGTGTTAAATACAGACAGTGTATGCTGTCAGCATTCAGCGATGTCGGGCGGACATGATCCTCTACAGTGGATCATGTCCGTTCGACTGTTAATTAAATCAGCCCCCAAGGTGTAAGATTAAATCAATCATTAGGAAAAATAAGAAACAAAATTAAGGGATACTACTATATTGAGTTGATTCTGCTGTGTAAAATTGGCATATTGTCAGATATGAGCTCTGCAATTTCAATATTTCTTAGTATATTTTTGTTTAAAATAAAAGTTCATTACATTGTCACCATAGAGGCGTAAGCAATAAACTAATAATGTAATCATAATCCTGGACCAGGGAAGATAAACAATAACAGCTTTATTCAGTAGATATTAATTTATGGTACATTACTAAAGTATATTTCTGAACACACACAACACAAATATTATTAAATGACATACTATGTGGATTTAATAATTCCAGCACAAATATATATAAACAACATTACTTCTGCATATCTTTTCAGTTTTCTGTATTGATAAATGAACACTAAAAGCAAGCGTTTCACCCAAACTGTTTAACAAAACAAAATGTTTACAAATTATTCCATCTATCCTTCTATTGACTGTAAATAAAATGTATGCTAACACTAAAGTTTAACTTCCAAATTGAATATGCCATGTCTCTATGTGTTTGGTTTTGTGCGGGTCTCTCATGGCTACACCTATCACATCATTTTTCAGCACATCGCTTGCTGTTCTATTTCTGGTTACTGGCTTTTTTTCACTCTGGATTTTGTTTTTGGCTTTTCTGACCTCCCGTGAATGACCTCTGGCTTTATTCTTCTGCATTATAATGTTGTGCTTCCTTTGCTCAGCTTGTACCTCACCTTCTGGCTTTTCCATTACTACTCTTTAGTTCCTGATTTGTGGTATGCACTTAAAAGGATATGAAACCTAATTTTTTTCTTTAAAGGGACAGTCTACACCAGAATTATTATTGTTTTAAAAGATAAATAATCCCTTTATTACCCATTTTCCCAGTTTTGCATAACCAACACAGTTATAATAATATACTTTTAACCTCTGTGATTATCTTGTATCTAAGCCTCTGCAAACTGCCCCTTTTTCAGTTCTTTTGACAGACTTGCAGTACTAGCCAATCAGTGCCTGCTCACAGATTACTTCACGTGCATGAGCACAGTGTTATCTATATGAAATATGTGAACTAACACCCTCTAGTGGTGAAAAACTGTTAAAATGCAATCTGAAAGAGGTGGGCTTTCAAGGTCTAAGAAATTAGCATATGAACCTCCTAGGTTTAGCTTTCAACTAAGAATACCAAGGAGAACAAAGCAAAATTGGTGATAAAAGTAAATTGGAAAATTGTTCAAAATTACATGCTCTATCTGAATCATGAAAGTTTATTTTGCCTAGACTGTCCTTTAATGATTCAGATTAGAGCTGCAATTTTAAGCAGCTTTAAAATGTACTCCTATTAATAATTTTTTCTTTCTTCTCTTGTTATCTTTATATGAAAAAGCAGGAATGTAAGCTTAGGATCCGGACCATTTGTGGTTCAAACACCTGGGTAGCGTTTGCTGATTGGTGGCTAAATGAAGATTTCATATCCCTTTAAACTGGGTTTGATGTTGCTTGTTGAGAATTCTTCTAAATATTCTTATATGTCACATCCTGGTGTATATCCCAGCCAGATGGGTTCATGGTTCCCATTTATTAAACATGTGGATGCAAACTTTGGGGCCAAATAGATTCAGGTTCCAGGACATTATACTCCCCATTAAGGGCTAGATTACAAGTGGCACACTAAATATATTTTTTCACTCAAACGCTAACACTTGCTGAAAGTTAAACTTAACACAGGTTTTTGCACTCGTATTACAAGTTAAATGTAAAAAGGTTGTCGAGCAAGAGAAACCTGATGCATGCTAATTTAGAACTTTGGATAAATAACTTCTCCCCATAGAGTTCGATGAAGCATGAAGCTAAAAAAAAAAAAATAACATATCGTTTGCTAGCTAACCCAAAGGTAGTTATGAATATTTTACACTCAATATGTTCTTCGCCTACCATTTACTGTCATTAAAATCAAAAGGATTAGTGTATTTCACCCTCCTGTTTCCTGGCCGATAGCGGTTTTATCTGCTACTTTAACAAATGTGTTTTGGTTTTAAATAACGCTTTCTCAAATTGAGTTGTAGCAAAGTGAGGCTGAGTATTGGGTCTTTATTTATAACTTTACTGTATAAGCGTCTGTTGCCATACGAAATATTGTTAGAACCACCCCGCTTCTGTCTTTAGACTGAAGTAATCTAGTCATCTTTGGGGGGACGTCGGTGAAGATCATTAGTGTTTATGTTTGTTAGTTATTCCGATCATAAGTATCATAAATCTGATTCCTATAGCAATTACTATACGTACCAATATACAGCTGGATTCATTAGTTATATTCCCATTATGATCTTTGAATGTGCTTTGTCTGAGATTTATTAACTGCTTACATTGTAACATATGTTTCTTTGAGTTGCATCTTTAATTAGTTCATGTATTTTACTATTCTAAACTCGTAAATAAACTAAGGAAGGACATCTATTATTATTTAAAGGGACATTAAACACTAAATACACGCTAGATAGGAATGATACATACAAAGAAAAGATTAGTCCATGACTAACATGAAGATGTATTTTTTAAGTTTCATTAGTTGTTTAAAAAGTGACAAAATAAGTGTAAAGTTTTAATGTCTATAAACACGGGGAGCTGCCATGTTGTAACTTGTGGTTACCTTCTCTGCTGTGGCCAATTAGGGACCATTTTAAATAGGTCACTAGAGTGTGCAGCCAATGGTTGTGCTGGATTTACAGTGTTCTGCACTTCCATTTGTAACAGGAACTGAAAAAGCTCACAATTTCAGAATGGAATTACAGGCAAAGAGGACAAAATAAATAATGAAAGTATATTGCAGAGTTGTTTTATATATACAATTTATCATTTAATATTACCATCTCAAAGTGTTTAATGTCCCTTTAATGTCTAATAATGAGAGGTTTTTACCAATATATGCCTAAGCATTTTTATAAATAGACCCAATAATTATTACTCTCATTCATGCCATGTGGCATTACAGAATTCATACGGAAAAAATCATTTTGCCTCTTACTTTAATGAGTTTAGTTCTATGTCACCTTCCCTAATTCCTGTTTTGGCTCTTTCTATTCTCCAACATTTAAAACTTCTTGTTTTACCTTCATGGTGATTAAGGAAATGTTTTGCATCACAAGACAAAGACAAGGTCATTTTTACTAGATGGTATTATTTTGAGTGTAACTGTTCTTTGTAATATATTTTTGATGTGTTTTCACATAAAATGTAACCAGTAAAATGCGGTAATCATATTAGCATAAATCGTGATTGCAATCAAGCGTTTGTGCTTACTTTCAACTTGTAATATGAGCAGGAAAATCTGAAACTCGCAAACACCAACGATAAACCTCTTTTGACTCCTGGGTAACTGTTAACGTGTCACTTATAATCTGGCCCATAGTTCAATTTTTCTACATTTACTATTGTTCATAGGTGCCAGTAATTAACTTTGGGATTCTGTAGGGAGCTGATTTAACAAGGTCCGTATTGGCCCCAATGCCCTGTTTCCGTATGAGCACTTCAGGCTCGCCGGAAACAGGAGTTAAGAAGCAGCCTTAAATCATATTCCTTCTCTGAGGCTGTGTGCGATCGGGGTTGATTGACACTCCCTGCTAGGGAGCGGCATTGCACAAGGCAGTTCACAAGGACTGCTTGTGCAATTGTAAATACCGACAGCGGATCATGTCCGCTCGCACATACATAAATCGCCCCTTAGAAGTAAAAACAGGAGAATATTAATACATCAGCAGTTAGCGAGTTAAAACCATAGAGCATATATTATGAAACTACTCCAGGTTATAGGTGTTAGAAAGCCCATCTAGTTGTAAACATATGAAATTAATAGGATATGAGTTACAAAGTGTTCATCCTTTGAAGAACATTATTTGCTTGCACAGAAAATAGAACATCAAAGGGTGCCATGGAAAGGTTAAACATATAGGGCTAGATTACAAATAGAGTCCTACTGATAATTAAAGGGACTCTGAACCCACATGTTTTCTTTCGTGATTCAGATAGAACATGACATTTTGAGCAACTTTCTAATTTACCTCTATTATCAAATTTTCTTCATTCTCTTGGTATCTTTATTTGAAATGCAAGAATGTAAGTTTAGATGCCAGGACCATTTTTGGTGAACAACCTGGTGTTGTTCTTGCTGATTGGTGGATAAATTCATCCACCAATAAAAAAAAGTGCTGTCCAGAGTACTGAACAAAAAAAAAAAAAGGCTTAGATTGCCTCTTTTTCAAATAAAGAAAATTTGATAATAGGAGAAATTAGAAAGTTGCTTAAAATTGCGACGCTCTCTATCTGAATCACTAAAAAAATTGAGTTCAGTGTCCCTTTAAGTATTACACTACTATATATACATATTTATAAAAATATAAGTTTAATATTGAAATAAATGTATGAAAAGGGTTTTAAGAGATATGGTATATTCCAAGGTGTTTGACTGGGGAGAGCTCAAAAGGTGCATATATGTGTCTATATATTTGTTGTGGGTGTATGTATACATGTGTATATATGTGTATACATATGTATTTATGTGGTTTATATATGTAAATGTGTATGTGCTTTACACATATAAACACATAAATATAAACACCTTGAATATATATTTAAACAAATTGAATGTTTTTTTTTATGGAAATAGTGAAATACCTGTGTTCTTCACGAAGAAGAAAATGTTATTTTTTTTTAAATCTATCTATCTATCTATCTATCTATCTATCTATCTATCAATCTATCTATCTACACTATGGGGGGCCGATTTATCAAGTGTCTGGCGGAACTGCATGTGTAATTCCGCCCCCCCTGCAGATTTGCGAACAATTGGCCACTATCAGTGGGGTGTCTATCAACCTTATCATATGAGATTGGGCAGATTGATGTCCGCCACCTCAGAGGAGGCGTACGAGGTTAAGGAGAAGTGGTCTTAAGACCTCTGCTTCTTAACTCCTGTTTCCGGAGAGCATGAAGGCTTGCACGGAAACAGGAGTATTCCGCCCCATTCAGGCTGTGATAAATCGGCCATATATATATGTTTTGCCAGCCACCCTGGCTGAGAGTGCACTTTACTGGAAACCTATATCTATCCATATCTCTATCAATATCTCTATCTATCACTATCTCTATCTTTCGTATATATTTTATTCATATACATATATATATATATATATATAGTAATATAATTATATATAATGTGTATATACTGTATATAAATAATGTTGGGTGTGTGTATATATATATATATATACTATATATATATTATATGTTCCTTCTTCAGATGAGAAATTACCTGCTATTCTGGGGCTAGGAGAAGGGGATATGGTCCCCGAAACGTCACAAATAAAAGCACATAAGTAAAAGGACCAGTGAGTGCTAGCCATTTGTTTATTGATATTCATTTTTTGCAAGCACCCTGGCAAGCTGACCCAAGAAGTGTGAGTGCTCTCCAGTTGTCTATATCTATATATATATATATATATACATATATATAATTATATATAATAATATATATTATATCATGCAGTCTTGACTTTTTTTAGGTGACTAACAATTATCTCATTAACCACTGCTCATTTACAGCAAATTATATTTTTCCTCACATAAAGGGGACATGAAACCCACTTTTTTTCTTTAGTGATTCAGGGAGAGCATGCATTTTTAAACAACTTTCTCTATTACTTCCTATTATCTAATTTGTTTGTTATCTTGGTATCCTTTGTTGAAAAGCATACCTAGGTAGGCTCAGGAAACTGCTGATTAGTGGCTGAACATATATACCCTTATGTTATTGGCTCAACCATGTGCATTGCTGTTTCTTCAACAATGAAAACCAAGAGAATGAGAAGCAAATTATGATAATAGAAGTAAATTGGAAAGTTGTTTAAAATTGTATGCCCTATGTGAATCAATAAAAGAAAAAAGTGGGTTTCGTGTCCCTTTAATAAATGTAAAAATACAGTACAAAGTGTATAACAATATCGGGCTGGCAACTTAAATATACTTTTAAATATATCTATTGAGATATATATATATATATATATATATATATATATATATATATAAAAATAAAAAAATAAAATACAATGTATAGAATGTATATGTGTGTGTGTATTGTATGTATATATGGTTTTTTTTTTTTAGTAACAATTATGATCTATTAGACATTCTAGATATGTGCATTTGGATCCTTTGTAAGAATCTAAATGCAGCATAAGGGCGGCCGTTTAAGACAGATCTTAGTGTGCTGAACTTTCAGAAGTAATATATCCGCTCTGAAA